>NW_028258400.1:0-218849 GCF_053883595.1 Heterocephalus glaber
GAAACTACCAACAGAGCTAAGAGAAAACCACAATGTGGGAAGAAATATTTAGCAGCTGTAGCTCAGATAAAGGTCTACTATCAAGAATATATAAAGAAGTGAAAAAAATTAGACTTCCCAAATCAAAGACCCAATTCAAAAATGGGCATCTGAAATGAACAGACATTTCTCAGACAAAGAAGTAAAAACAGCAAACAAATATATGAAAAAATGTTCAACGTCACTGGTCATCCGAGAGATGCAGATGAAAACAACACTGAGATTCCTCTTCACCCCACAAAGAATGGCTGCTATCAAGAAATCAACCAATAACAAATGCTGGTGGGGGTGTGGAGAGAAAGGAACCCTTCTCCATTGTTGGTGGGAATGGATTGGTGCAACCACTGTGGAAATCAGTATGGAGTTACCTCAAAGAACTAGGACTACAGGTCCCATTTGACCCAGCTATTCCCCTACTGGGTATCTTCCCCAAAGAATTAAAAGAATCATACCACAGAGATATATGTGCACCTATGTTTATAGCGGCACAGTTTGTAATAGCTAAAGCTTGGAAACAGCCCAATGCCCATCGACTGGAAACTGGATAAAGAAGATGTGGTTTTTATATAAAATGGAGTACTACTCAGCCATAAAGAACGAGAAACTAGAGACATTTATAGCTAAATGGATGCATACTGAGGCCATACTCTTAAGTGAAATAAGTAGGACATACATGTGTAAATACTGAATAGTTTCTCTAGTGTGAGAAATTGAAAGTGTAAATAAGGATGAAAATGATTAAAACGAATAATTGATAATTTGAAATAAGAAAAGGTCCAAGGGTTTGTGGATGGTGGAAGAGAAAGGGGAAAGGAAAGAAGGGAAGCAAAAAAATTATGAGAAAAAAATGGAATCAAACTCTGTGTAAATAGGGAAGGGTGGAGGGGGTGAAGGGCGCACAGGTAATGGGAGAAAAAATAAAAACTAAGATACATCATGTTCTGGTACAAACACCCAATGATAAATGTAAATGTATTTTATACCTAAAATGTACCAATAAATATATATATTAAAAAAAGAAAGTTTCTCAATTTCAGCATGCTTGTCGGATGGACTGGCACAGCTCCTACACTCCTCCTAGTGTAAATTGCAGCCTTGCTTTTGCTGCCTCTGGAGTCCAATTTGGATCTAAGCAAGTAAATTCATTTCTTTTACAGTCAAAGGCTCACCCAGGAAATTCTTCTCCTGTGTAGGAGTGGATCATCTCATCTCCACACCAACATCCCAGGGTAGGTGGGGCTGGGACACATGGTGGATGCAGGCTGCAGCCATTGGAAGTCTTGTCCTTCACACATTAGGGCCTGGGTAAGAAGACCCCAAGATGGCCTCTGAAACCCTCTGGCCCTCTGTAGGGCTGAGGCCTCCTCCTGCATGGCTGCCACAGGGCTATCTCCTCACTAGACATAACAGCACTCCCACAGCAAGTGTCCCAGTAAATGACAAGGAAGCCACTCTGGAGATCATCATCCAGCTTCAGGACCGCCACATTATACTGATCAAAATGATTAAGTTACCACTTATATCCATGCAGATGGGACAGAAAGCATGCATCCAGCCAGAGCAGTGGCAACAGATTTGTCACCATTGTGTTTAGAATTATCACCTCCTTCTCCCTGTTCAGCTGTTTCTTCAACTTGTTCTGAGCTTCAGCCTCTCACTCCTAACTTCAGTAGCTCACCCCATTGTTGTTAGACATTTGCAGCCCTCAAGGAGTCCTGTAGGACCCTGCATTCCCCCTTTATTGCCCACTGATTCCTTCTCCCAAATCAAGGGCATGTCCCATCTACTGTCCATCCAGTCCACGGCCTTGTATTGATCCAGAAGCCAGCACACACTGGGAAACACCACCTGCAGCTTAAGAGTGGGTGGTGGTGGCCCAACTGATGGGCAACCTGCAATGCAACAGAACACTGAGGCAGAGAAGCAAGGCCGGAGGAGTGACATGGAGGTTCCCCCCACCTTCTGGGGTGGGAGGGATGTGGATGAGGTGCTGAAGGTTACACGTTAGCCCTGGGGAGAGGCAGGGCCTCAGGCAGCAAAGAGAGCCCTTCTCCCAGGGGAAGAGTGGGCTGGCGAAGGTGCCACATGGGAGACACGAACCACAGGCACCATGGTGCTCAGGCAGGGAAGGCAGCAGCCCAGAGAGGTGGAGCCAATAACATACAGATGCCCCAAGGAGGATGAAAGACTGAGACACAGCCTGTGTGCACGAGTGGTCAGCAGTCTCATCCCAAAGGCCCAAACTGGAGTCCTGGCAGGAAGCATACAGGCCAGGCGTATGAGTGATGCACATAAACTACAGCTGGAGCACTCTGTGGGGAACCTTCCTACAAATGCCTCAAGTTTTTGACACTTTTTTAAAATTTTTGCAATATTTGCATTTACCAAATGAGATATCTTGGTGCTGACACTCACAGCAGAACATAAAATCCATCAGTGTTTCATATATAACTTAGGCACTCAGCCTGAAGGTAATTTTCAATGATATCTTAAGTAATTTTGTGCATAAAACTGAGTGGCATAGTATAGTATTTTCCACTAGTGGCATTATGTTGGCACTCAAAAAAGTTTGAGATTGGGGCCAGGATTTAGCTCAGTAGTGTCACACCTGCCTCGCAAGTGCAACGTCCTGAGTTCAATCCCCTGTACCAAAAATAAACTAACTAAATAAAGTTTTTTGTGAGACCAGAGTACTGTTTTTAAAAAGTCCCAGATTTTGGAGAAGTTCAGATTTTGGATTAGGGATCCTAAATATTTAGTAAGTGAAAAAGAGAAAACAGAAAGCTCTAGGTGAGCCAAGCCGAATGTCAAAGACAGATGCCAAGTGACACACCGATGCTGCAAATCATAACTGTACAGCGTCAAACCAGCTATGATGAACTCTGCTGTAACCAGTTTGCAAGTTTTCTAGAACACTCATTCTTCAAGGGTACCAGTCACACTAAAAGCCCACAAAGTACCAGATCAATCCTGAAACTGTGACAAAAATCTGTCATCCACAAAACAAATATCAAGACATTTTGTATAACAGCTCATATATTTGAATATTCTTTAAAGACAAGTAACTGCATGTAAAGCTCTCTTTACCTCAGCAATGACAGCAAGCTGTGACTTTCTAGGAGGACATTGAAGGTCTGAATCTGATTCCATCACACTGGACCCTTCATAGGAGCCACACACCCAAGACACACATGAAGGGTACTAGGCAAAGAGCAGTTACTGAAAGACAATTTCCCTTTTGCGCTGATGATTTTGAAAGTCATTTGTCATCATCTTGAAATCTTCACTAGCTGTCAAGGAAAGGCAAGTGTAATATTGAAAAAGCAAGAGGTTATATTTGTGAACGTGTGAGGAAAGGAAGGACAGAATTAAGCACATCACACTCACCTGTCTGCAAAGATATTCAGGTCATAGTAAAGGTGTTTCCACTGATTATATTCCCCATTGTGCAGTTCAATCATTTCTGTATTCTATTCTTCACCCACACGTCTCACCTCCATGCTTCATGATATATATATATATATTCATCTTTAATTCTACTGAAAACCCAATCCGTGCTTACTAAGTGGATTTGCAGATCCTGGTGGAAGAGAAACCATGGCCAGTGTGAAGCTGGATTTTTCCCTCATGAGAGCAGTTCTCCTTGCCAAGACATGATAGGGAATTTGTCTATATTGTACTTACCATGCAGGCCATTAAGTTTACTGCCTGGTAAGACCTGGCTTCTTTAAACTACCCTTTGATTATGAACACTCAACAGCAACCACCATTCTCTCTGATGTCTCTGTGAACATTTCCAGCTATGCAACTTAGCTGCCTATATGTTGCCTTCCATGGGGCCACTGTACATCTAAACAGTGATCAGGTTTTGAAGCTGCTGGTGCTTTTCTCAAGCAAAGGATGTTCAGGAAGAGTGAAGAGTTCATATTTCAAAAATTCAGTAAAAGAAGTGTTGGACTTGACCAATTCTTCTAAAAAGGTTTCTTACTCTTTCCCAACAAATTATTGTCATCATGATGTAAGAAAAAAAACCCAAACTAGTTGCCCAATTATTTTCTCAAGGGCTGTGGAAGGCTTCAGAAAAAGAGACCAAGTAGAGGTACTTGATTGAGCCACCAAATGAAAAAATAAACAGCCTATGAATTGAAACAGTGTATGAAATAATTTAGGATTTAAGAACTGTGAGAGGTTCCTTTTGGTAGGTCAGAATTTATAATAGCAAAGAGCAAACAAGGAAACCCAACAGGCCTAGGTTTGTACCAATGGCCTGAGGAAACCCAGATGAAAACCTCACTAGAGAGTGTGTCTAATACCAAGCAGGGGCAGAGAGACTTGGGAGGCCACCCACACCTTCTTGTTGGCTAATGTACATAATGAGGTCAGATATGTCTTTGTCTGTCCTTCTTGAATTGAACCCTTAAATGCCTTCACAGGAGCTGCAGGACTGTGCACTTGAGTACAAGAGGAGCCCCACACCCCATTCAGACTTAGGGTGGGGATGCTAGGCTGGGAACATGCATGCAGCATCTCCTCACACACTGGGCTGTGGAAGGATGCAAGCAGAGGCTCAGGAATGACAAACATCACCACAGCATGTGCAGAAGTCCGGCCACCTGGCCCTGGAGACCTGGCCCCAACCGAGGACCGGCAGACACATCCAACCCTGAAGACCCCATCTCTGCTTGGCCTGCCAGGGACTCACCTGAGACACAGATGGCCCCACAGGCCCCATCTGCTGTGGCCAGGTCTCAGGACACTGGGGGTCTTGGCCCCCAGATGCCACCCACATGGACAGCCATACCCCCACTGCTCACCTTCCATGTGATTGGCTGCACCAGCTGCTAGATGGGGCCTTCTGGCTTTGATTCTCCTCAGTTCCCAGCATGTGGCAAGCTAGGCCCCCCAAATTGTAAGACCTCCAGGCACACACACAGAGGTAGCGCTTTGATCTCATATGAGCACAGATACAAACGTCACAGGTAAATTGTATTCTACATGTTCTGACAGGTTATCCAGGGGCAGAATGCAAACAAACAAAAAAGCCCAAATCACTAAATGCATCAGTGAGGCTATTTCAAATTTGAAAAGCTACCTTCTGATAAACTCACAAGAGATACTATATTTCTTGCTGTTTCTTAAAGGGTTAGGGTTAGGGTCAGAGTAACAGCAAGTGGGTGACTGTGCAGAGGTGTGAAATTGTGTTTCCTCATGGAGCAAATCAGTACACAGAGGGCATATTCATTGCCAATTGAGACATAGTTCTTTGCTTGAATACCAATTTTTATCTCAGGTTTTAAAATATAACATAGCTTACTAAAGCAAAACTTTAAAGAAAAGGAAAAACAAGTCTCCCCAACCCTAAGCAGTTCCCCCTCAGACTTCACCCCACCCTATGGCTGTTGTTAACTTTGTTCCTGTAAGATTTTATGACCTCTTGCTTCCATAAGATCTATTTTTTCCCATCAAGATATGCTAAGCTGCGAGATTGTCACTACTTGATTAATTGCCTTTGTCCTGCTTTTAGAAACCCGCATGCCCACCCACCAGTGTTGCACAACTAAAGAGACCAACCCTTTCAGTCCACATGTATAAAACTAGAGCCTCTTCTTTGTTTGGGGCTCAGCCTTTGGATACAAATCTGCTGGGCTGGTGTGCACCCAACTAAATCCTCCTGTTAAACCTGTTGGTCTCTTTGATCTCTTAAATTCTGCAACATTCTCACTTCCTGCTGTTGTGGCAAAGGGAGTCAAAATGATCTTTCAGAGACAGGAGAGTTGGGTAAGATAAAAAAGAAGTTTATTGCCAGGCAATGCACAGCCTCAGGAAATGAGTCCTTCTAGGCTGACCATGAGTTAAGACAGTTTCTCCTTTTTATATCTTTTACAGGGTAGCTTAAGTTATGGTTCTACAGAATGTAGCAAGGATGTGGCAAAGCAGCATTAGGCAATTTTCCATGGTTTCAAGGTTGGGGACTTACATAAACAAATCTCATGGATGGATTCTAATCTTTCTGGGAACAGGCTGCCCCACAAGAGGGGCAAGGCCCACCCACAGTTTTCAAACAGGGACAAGTTTCAAACAGGGTTTTTAGCACAGAATTAATTAACAAATATTTTAGAGTAATTACCCATTCCACGTCATGTTTGGCAGCTCTTTCTGACTCACTGCAAGGAGCCCTTCCATTTTTGTGAAAGATGCAATTGCAACTCTCTCCTTCCTGAGCCCCACCATTTTTTATTGATCTTAATATCAAAGGAATACATGTTAATATTTTAACCATAACAGTGTAGAATATATTGCTAAATGGTATAAATATAAAATGTGAGGTAGTACGCAATGTACTACATTTCATGAAGAAACAGAGAAAAAGAAGGTATATATATTCGAAAGGCACAGACACAATGCCACTGAAGCAGCTTCACTGAAGAATACTTGCAGTTGGGTTCTGGTCAGAGATGTGGGAGACAGTGGAGCTCACTCTCCTTCTAAGACTCATGGCTCAAGCAACCTGATAAGTGGGTTTGGAGGCTGAGCAGCCACACATGACTGCATGTAGGGACTTGGCTCAGAAACCAGAGCTATGGGCAGTGGGTTGTGTGGGGCCAGCTGCTCATCCTCCACTGAGGCAGTTTATTGCTCTGCTCTCTGAATTGGCTTCTCAAAGGGCACCACAGACCCAGATGAGCGGCAGAGCTCAGCATCAGCCCAGCCCTGGGAGTGTGTTGAGTGAATCTTTCCAGAGTAAACTCCCCTTCCATGCTGCCTTTTTACTGGTGAGAGGAAAGCTGATTCACTTCATGCAGCTGCATTTACAAACAACTCCAGGTGGCAGCCTGGCCAGCAATATGAGAGAGGAAAGGGGCAGATGATTCCCATGCTGTTCTTCTCTGAGGGGCACATGAGTCAGGAAGGCAGAGAGAGAAGTGCAGGTTCAACAGGGAGTGGATGCCGTCTTGTCTGCACGTTCAACCGCCTCAGCACAGAGACAGTCCTTTTGTTTCTTATTGGGAATTTGTAACATTTTCTGATTGGTTGATATATGTATGTCTGTGTCTAACATGTGTGTGTCTTTCTTTTGATTTTTTTTTTGATACCGGGAACTGAACTCGGAACCTTGCACTTGCAAGGCAGGCCACGGAACCACTGAGCTAAATCCTGGCCCTTAAATTGTTTTTTGTACACAGGTCTCACTATATAGTTCAGGCTGGACTTGAACTCACCATGTAGCCCAGGCTGGCCTTGAATTCATGGCAATCATCCGGCCTCAGCCTCCTAAGTGCTGGGATTACAGATGTATGTCACCATGGCCAGCTGAATTATTTTTCTTGTTATTCATTTTTATTTTTTCTGGCCCCTTTTTCCTCCTTCTAATGTTTGCATTCTTTTATTCTCTCTTGCTCACATTGGGAAGGCTTCACTTTTTATTTTCTTCTGTTTTCTCACTTTCAACTTTTAATATATTCTTTTACTTTCTTCTCCCTGTTTTCTTCTCTTTTTAATTACCTGTACTTTTGTCAACTTTTAAAACATGCTATTGTGTGTTATTTCTGTCCCTGCCAATCCTGTTGTTAGCATTGTGGATGTTGCAGTTATACTTGGTTTTTACTTTATTACTGTGTCTGGTTTCCTGCTATTTGTTACACTTATGGTTTTTCACTTTCCCATTCCTATGTGGTTTTGAGGCCTGAGCAGGTCAGGTCACTTCAGGTACTTGGAGTAGGTGCTCTGACACTGAGGTACACACCAGCCCAGCTAAGAGACAGGATACCTTGTTCCACTCACAACCCAGCCCCTCTTGAGCCTCACCAAATCTTTTAACTCAAAGAATAGGTATTGAAACCCAATGACTATAGTCTTTTGACAAATGGCTGAGGCTCAGCTAGTTACAGCAACTGGGCTTGTCAGGTGCAGAGTCATGAATTAAGCTGACTTTGTAATCAATGAAGCTGTGTTCATGCCTCAGTTCAGCTCACAGTTGCTGCCCTTCTCAGCACATCCCCTGGCTCTTTGAACCTTCTCTGGATTTGAGAAATGCCAGGTTGGGGAATCCTTTGGTTTCTTTGCTCAAATAAACCACTAAGTTTTACTTATCTAAGGGTTTTTTCTTTTTAATATTAACCATGGGAAAGACACTGAAATCTTATTTCATTGTGATTAGAAGTTGGAGATGTTTAGTGTTTATATTCAACATCCGTCAGTAATCTCCTAATGCTGGGTATGGTGGTGCCTGTAATCCCAGCTGCTTAGGATGCTGAGGCAGGAGGATGACAAGTCCAAGAGGGGCAGCTTCACGACCCTGTCTCATAAGAGTGGGGGGAGGGTAGGGTGGAGATGTAGGTCAGTGTAAGACCTTGGGCTTATTCCCCAATACGACACACACACACACACACACACACACACAAATAATGTTTTCAATAAAACTTTTATTATACTTTACAAAGCATATTATATTTTTCCAATTTTGCCTTCAAAACAGTTAAGAATAATTTGAACAAGGATGAAAACAAAAATTCAGCAGTTAGCATTTATTTATAAAATTAAATTTGAGGGAAACAAAAAGCTTGTGTGGTGATCTAGCCTAAGTTATACACAGAAGTCTCACTACTTGCTTTTAAAAATTTGGAAAAAGAGTAGTCTTAAAACAAGAAGGTGCAGAAAACATGTTAATGGCAGTCCCGAGATGTCAAGTCCCTCCACTGATTTGGCCCAGAGAGAAGAGCTGGCAGGAGCCAAGGATCCCCTGCTGGACGTCTCTGCCCAAGACATGATTTGAGGGGAAAAGAAGCAGAGTTCTGTGCACAAAGCAGAGTGGTGCCAACCTCCCTGATGCCAGCAGGTCAAGGCTGCAGAGGGACACCCTAGTGGGAGGTCAAAGGAGGCCCTAGGTACCTGCTGAGGTTGGGGACCTGTAGTCCATGGTGCTTTATGTTCTGCAGACAGCTGCCTGGAGGGGTCACCACAGAGTGCGGGATCTTGTCTCTCCTCAGCAGATGAGAAGCCTCCTTCCATGGCCTCGGCCCTTGTCCAGGATTCAGTCCCTGGGCAGGTTGGGCCATGAGCACCCTCTGGCCTCACCTTCCTAAGCATGCCCTAGGCCTCGCTGAGCCCTGAGCAGCAGGACTATGGGGTACAACAGGTAAGGAAGGGTCCAGATGTGTGAAGAGGGGCCAGGATGGACAGGAGGCTGGTGGGAAGAGGGAAACCAGTCAGCAACCAGGGTCAAGTTAGGGTGAGTGGCGGGGTGTAGCACTGGTGTTGAGTGTTGGATTAGAGTTTAGGGTTTGGGCTTAGGTTTAGACTTTATGGGTTAAGGTAGGGTTAGGGTTAGTTTTACATTAGTTATGTAAGGTTTGTAAGTAAGTGTTAGTGTTGGAGCTTGTGATATGCTTGGCACAAGTCACAGTGTGAGAATGTGCTTCACCACATGCCATCCTACTGAGTTGCTTCATGGGAGGAGGAGGGGCTCTGACCCCATGGCTCAGGTCCACATTTTTGCTGTATACTGGAGAAGAAGCCAGTCTTCTTGCTAGTAAACCAGTAGCCCATGTAGTGCCTAGAAGACAAAAAAATCTCAGGGAGGAGAGGAGTGGCTATAATAATTCTTAGGATGCAATAGTTCTTAGGGCTAGGATTCAGTGTATTGTTAGTTTTATCATTTACAATTAATTTAGGTTAATGCTCTGTCAGAAAAGCAATGAACTTTTTATAGGATAATGCAACCCTTAGGCCCACTTCTCTTTCACCACCTGGCTGTCCTGGGAGAAAAATTCCTTTTCTTTTGGAAACAGCTTTCTTTTTCTGGAACTCACTATGGGACAGTTCATCATTGCCATGACCTTTACAGATGAAAGGTACACATCCATTGTTGTTTGAATGCACATCTTCAGTTCTAGATAGCTACCTAGGAATGGAAACATAAAGCAGTACAGAAAATGCATACTCAACTTTTTGAGGATATGGCAAACTATTTTTGAACACAAACTGCAGCATGTATATGGGCTAGCACTTGTTACTTTAAATTATATTGATGATTGGTGCTGTACTAAGGGAATCTCACTGTGGTTCTCTTTTGCACTTCCATAATGGTGGAGACATTAAGCATGTTTGTACTTAAATTGGTTTTAGTACAACATGTGTGAGATGTGGGTCTGGATTTAACCTTCCACATTGCGACCACCAGTTTTCCCAGCAGTATGTGTTGAAGAGGCTGTCTTTTCTCCAGGATATTGTCTGGGCCCCCTTTGTCCAAACTCAAGTGGGTGAAAGTGCCTGAGATCATTTCTTCATTCTGAATTTCACTGTGTTGATTGACACATTTGTTTTTGATGTTTTCATCACTGCACTTTTGTCATATAACTTTAAATCTCAGATTGTAATGCCTCCTGCTTTGCTTTTGTTGCTCAGGGGTTCCTTAAGGTCTCTAGACTACAAGTTCCTTTTAAATTAAAGGAGTGTGATATATAGTTGTGAGAGTAATACTCATGTTATGTTGGTTAGAATTGCGTTAAACATATTGATCATTTGTGGAGTGTCATCATTTTGACAATGTTGCTTCTGCCTATCCAGAAACAGAGTTTATCTCTCCAGTTTATAGTTTCCTCTTCAATCTCTTTTTTTCCAAACTGCCATACTTTTTTGTTTTTGCTGAAATTCTTTTATTGGTACATTTTAGGTATACCATTCATTTACATTTATCATTGGGTGTTTGTACCTGTATGTGATGTATCTTGGTTATTTTTTCCCCATTCCCTGTGTGCCCTTCACCCCCTCCACCCTTCCCTATTTACATAGACTTCATTTCTGTTTTTGTCTTGTAATTTTTCCTTTCCCTTCTTCCCTTTCCCCTTCCTCTCCCACTTCCTCTACCCCTTTGACATTTTCTTCCTATTTCAAATTATCAACTATTCATTTTAATCATTTTAATCCTTATTTACACTTTCAGTTGCTCACACTGAAGAAGCTATTTGGTATTTACACGTGTTTCCTATTTATTTCACTTAAGACTATGGCCTCAATATGCATCCACTTAGCTATAAATGTCTCTAGTTTCTCATTCTTTATGGCTGAGTAGTACATCATTTTATTAAAAAAAAAAAACAAAACCCATATCTTCTTTATCCAGTCTCCAACTGATGGGCACTTGGGCGGTTCCCGAGCTTTAGCTATTATGAACTGTGCCACTATAAACATGGGTGCACATATATCTCTGTGGTATGATTATTTTAATTCTTTGGGGATGATACCCAGCAGGGGAATAGCTAGGTTAAATAGGACCTCTAGCCCTAGTTCTTTGAGGTATCTCCATATTGATTTCCACAGTGGTTGCACCAGTCTGCACTCCCACCAACAATGGAGGCTGGGGATTTAGCTCAGTGGTTCCACTGCCTGCTTCGCAAGCGCAAGGACCCGAGTTCAATCCCCGGTACCAAAAAAACCACAAAAAACACACACACAAAAAAAACAATGGAGAAGGGTTCCTTTCTCCCCACACCCCCACCAGCATTTGTTATTTGTTGATTTCTTGATAGCAGCCATTCTTTCTGGGGTGAGGTGGAATCTGTGTCGTTTTCATCTGCATCTCTCAAATGACCAGTGATGTTGAACATTTTTTTCCTATGTTCATTTGCTGCTTTTGCTTCTTTGTCTGAGAAGTGTCTCTTTTTTTCAGAAGCCCATTTTTGAACTGGGTCTTTGAATTTGAGGGGTCTGACTTTTTTCAATTCTTTACACATTCTAAATAGTAGGCCTTTGAGGTACAGCTGCTAAAATGTTTTCCCATATTATAGGTTGTCTCTTAGCTCTGGTGTTGGTTTCTCTTGCACTGCAGAAGCTTTTTAATAAGATGAGAACCCGGTTGTTGATTCTTTATGCTAATACCCATGCTACTGAGGTTTTGTTCATAAAGTCTTTTCTAAACAGCCATGTTTTTGTTATAGAGGAATTTTACTTCATTTTTTTGGCCAATTCTCAGGTATTTTTTTTAAAGGTATCAGGAATGGGATTGTTTCTTGATTTCTGTCTAAGTGGGTTCATGGCTGGTGCATAGGAACACTGTTGAATTATACCCTGAACTATCCTCTATCATTATATTTTCTTTGGTCTGGTATGCATTTTTCGTTGGTCTGATACACAGTAAGAATGTTTTGTGTATTTTGAATACAAATTTGTTCTCAGGTATGTCTTTTGTAGAGATGTTATCCAGTATGTGGCTTGTCTTTTTGATGTCTAAAGAAGCCTCTAGCATTGCCTTTCATCTACAACACCTGAGAATGTCTAGGGATGGGAGTTGGCTCAGTGGTAGAGCGCTTGTGTAGCATGTGAGTTTCTGGGTTCAATCCCCTGTGCTGTAAACAAACAAACTGTTTCTATCTCTCTATTATTTTGCCTATGTGGCACCTTCTTTCTTGGTACTAAGAGAGTCTAAGTGAGGGCTAGTGGAACAGAAAGATGTGAAATGTGTTGAGGTAATTAACTGCATGGTGCCACTTAGGTTGGTCAAGCCCCTCTCCTCTAGCATTTCTCTTAAATGGTACAGAAAGCTGAGGTGTGCAGGAGCATCCTTATGTCCCTGAGGGCTCCACCATGCCTGCTTTGCACACACCTGCTTCTCAGCTTCACCAAGGCACCATGAGTCCCAGCAAGAAGGTGAGTAGCTTCATCCTCACCCTGGAGGGCTCACGCTTACAGCGTGCTGTGTGTATTCGTGTCTGCTAACCCATAGCCCTCCGCATTCCCATCCATTCTAAGGCAGGATGCAGTCACACCCTCAAAGCCTAGGTGTGTGGCTCCTGTTTTCACCTACTGTGAGTTCAGGAGGCATCTACTGCAAGACCAAGGGAAAAAGTACAGACGTAATAAAAACTACAAAGAAAATATGGAAAAGGACAAAAGGCAAATTAGTCTTTCATTTACAACTTCCAAGGAAAACCTGGCTTCCAAAAAGCCTCTATTACCTTTCCCTTTCTCTCTCTGGCTCATCAGCACCAGCAGGCACCCGGCTCCCTCACTGGTCTTACTGCGGCACCCAGAACATTCCCGAGCTGTGTGACATCCCTCTCCCCATGCAGGCCTCAACTGAGTCATCGTCACACTGCTCTCAGCCAGAGTGAACAGGAAAATCCCCCGGCACTGAAGCCACATGAATGTGTGGTGGACTCCACCGTGTGTGATCAGCAGCTCAGTAGTTCTGATTTTCTGTGAGATAAACCAAACCTACACTCTGGGCTGCCTGGAAGTCTTCTGGGAAAAATGAAGGCCTACAGAATGAATCTCCATTGTCTCCTCTTTGTAAGGTTTATTTCACCAGTCCTTACCCTCCACTGTCAGTAAAAATATTTTCTGTTCCAGAGCAAATGACCTCTCCAGTTTTGCTTTGGATCCTCGCTGTGTCTTCTGTTTATCTCCTTCCTCCAATCCCAGACCCCAGCTCCACTGTTTCTCACTTCCACTGGTTCCCAGCCCTTTGTTCATAAACCTGTGCAGATGAGTCTCTTTCCTTCCTTCTACAGTGCTAAAGCTGAAGAAAAGACAGATGGAGCATATCTGTGTAATTCCAGATGCACTGCCCATGAAGCCAAGCAGGACAGCTGCTCAGACCCAGGACTGTGGACTGTGCTCAAGATGGTGAGGACTGGGCTGGTGATCGTAACTCTGCTACATGCTATCTGAATTAAGTGCTCCCCCTTTTAATGTTCCAGTGTGACCAGTTTCTATAACAAATATGGTAAACATTCTTCATTCTACCTGTCCTTTGTTTGTCTCTAAGGCTTATTTTCCTCAGGTACATGCTTTAAAATTAAAAGCTATATGGACCATAATAGCAGCGATATGGGTACACTGTTAAAAGAGATTTTGAGAGTCAGGGATTTAGCTCAGTGGTTCTGCTGCCTGCCTTGCAAGCACAAGGACCTGAGTTTGATCCCTGGTACCAAAAACAGAGAGAGAGAGAGAGAGAGAGAGAGAGAGAGAGAGAGAGAGAGAGACTTTGTACACCCTCAAAGGCAAACAGAAGCCATCTTAACCACAGTAAAAATGCCTCTTATATCCCCCAGCTTAGTGATATAGCTTGACCTAATGCTAAATATCCAACATCTGCCACCATCAGCAAAAGTCCCTCCGATAAATTTCTGCTGTTCCCTATGCACTACCACTATCTTATCACCACAACAATGGTTTTCTCTTCTTGCCAACTCTGAAAATGAACTGAAGTATATGACAGTACTTAAGGATACACATTAAAGAATTTCAGGAAGAAATAACACCTGTATTTCTCTTTAAACTTATTAATAAAAGACTAATCAAATATGGCAAAAAGTATTCATTCTAGAGGTATACATTGGGCTAATTGGATTGACTAAAAAGTAAGTACAGTTTGGGAAGTATGGCCATTTTCACTATATTAATCCTTCCTACCCAGGAGCAGGGGATGTCTGTCCATTTTCTAATATCATCTTCAATCTCTCTTTTCAGAATGCCATAGTTTTCAGAGAAGAGGTCTTTGATTTCTTTCATTAGGATGATTCCTGGGTATTTCAGTTTTTTGGATGCTATTGTGAAAGGAATTATTTGCCCTATTTCTCTCTCAGTGAGTCTGTCATTGGTGTAGAGGAAAGCTCTTGATTTTTGTGTGTTGACCTTGTAACCAGCTACTTGACTGAATTTGGTTATTAAGTCTAGAAGACTTTTGGTGGAGTTCTTGGGGTCTTCTATATAGAGTATCATGTCATCTGCAAATAATGACAATTTGACTTCTTCATTTCCTATCTTTATTCCTTTTATTTCTTTCTCTTGTCTAATTGCCGTGGCTAATGTTTCCAAAACTATATTGAACAAGAGTGGCGATAGTGGACATCCTTGTCTTGTTCCTGATTTGAGTGTGAAGGATTTCAGTTTTTGACCATTTAGTATGATATTGGCTGTTGGTGTTTCAGAGATGGCTTCTATCAGTTTGAGGTAGAGACCATCTATTCCAACTTTTTGGAGGGTTTTTATCATAAACGCATGTTGGATTTTGTCAAATGCTTTCTCTGCATCTATGGAGATAATCATATGGGTTTTGTCCTTGGCTCTAATGATATAGTGTATTACATTGATTTTCATATATTGAACCATCCCTGCATCCCTGGGATGAATCCCACTTGATCAGGGTGTATGATCTTCTTGATGATCTTCTCCATTCTGTTTGCCATTATCTTATTAAGGATTTTTGCATCTATGTTCATTAGTGAGATTGGCCTATCGTTCTCTTTTTCGGTTGGGTCTTTCTCTGCTTTGGGGATCAAGGTGATGCTTGCTTCCAGGAATGAATTTGGGAGTATTGCTTCCCTTTCCATTTCATTGAAGAGTTTCAACAGTAGTGGCAGCAGTTCCTCTCTAAATGTCTTGTAGAATTCAGCAGTGAAGCCATCAGGGCCTGGGATTTTCTTAGTTGAAAAGTTTTTAATTACATTCCAATTACTTCCAAAACTGCTATATAGATTTAATGCAATTCCAATTGAGATCCCACCAGCATACTTCATAGACCTCAAGAAAACAATCCAAAAATTCATTTGGAACAAGAAGACACCCAGAATAGCAAAAGCAATACTAGGTAACAGAGACATGGCAGGCGGTATCACAATCTCTAACCTGCAACTCTACTACAAAGCTACTGTGATAAAAACAGCATGGTACTGGCAAAGAAACAGACTTGAGGACCAGTGGAACAGATTAGAAGATGCAGAAACAACTCCAGACACACTCAGCCAGCTCATCTTCAACAAGGGAGCCAAACACCCTCACTGGAGGAAAGATAGCCTCTTTAATAAACAGTGCTGGAAAAATTGGGCTTCAACTTGCCAAAGATTAAAACTAGACCTGTATGTCCACCATGCACTAAACTAAAATCAAAATGGATTAAAGATCTAAATATTAAAATAGAAACTCTGAACCAGTTGGAACAGAGGTTAGGTAGAACCCTTGAAGACATCGGTGTAGGAAAAGATTTTATGAACAAAACCTCAGTTGCCCATGAACTAGCACAATCAACAAATGGGATCTCTTCTTATTAAAAAGCTTCTGCACAGCAAGAGAAACCACCAGCAGTGTGAAGAGACAACCCACAATGTGGGAAAAAATCTTCACCTGCTCTTCCTCAGACAAAGGTCTACTATCTCAAATCTATAAAGAACTGAAAAAGATCAGACCTCCCAAATTGAAAGACCCAATCCAAAAATGGGCATCTGAAATGAACAGACATTTCTCAGACAAAGAAGTAGAAATAGCAAATAAAGACATGAAAAAATGGTCAACATCACTGGTCATTCGAGAGATGCAAATGAAAACAACACTGAGATTCCACTTCACTCCAGAAAGAATGGCTGCTATCATGAAATCCACCAATAACCAATGCTGGCGGGGCTGTGGGGAAAGAGGAACCCTGCTCCACAGCTGGTGGGAGTGTAGACTGATGCAACCACTGTGGAAATCAGTCTGGAGATACCTCAAAGAACTAGGACTGGAAGTCCCATTTGACTCAGCTATTCCACTGCTGGGGATCTTCCCCAAAGAATTAAAAGAATCATACCACAGTGATATATGTGCACCCATGTTCATAGCAGCACAGTTTGTAATAGCTAAAACTTGGAAACAGCCCAAATGCCCATCAACTGGAGACTGGATCAAGAAAATGTGGTTTTTTTTAATAAAATGGAGTACTACTCAGCCATAAAAAACGAGAAATTAGAGACATTTATAGCTAAGTGGATGCACATTGAGGAGATACTCTTAAGTGAAATAAACAGGACACACATGTATAAACACCGAATAGTTTCTCTCATGTGAGAAACTGAAAGTGTAAATAAGGACTAAATGTATAATAGGTCATGTGAAATAGGAAGAAAAGGGGCAAAGGGGAAGGAAGTGGGAGGGCTAGGGCAAAGGATAGCAGGGAATGGGATTAATATGAGAAAATGGAAAAATAGGAACAAAACCTTTGTAAATAGGGAGGACTGGAGGGGTTGAAGGGAGGGCTGGGCAAGGGTGAAAAACAAGAACCAAGAGAGACTATGTAAAGGTGCAAATTTCCAATGATGAATGTCATTACATTGTATACCTAAAATGTACCAATGATTAGAATGAATAATCGATAATGTAAAATAGGAAGAAAAGGTCCAAAGGGGTAGGGGTAGTGGGAGGGGGAGGGGAAAGGAAAGAAGGGAAAGGAAAACTAAGGAGAAATGGAAAAAATGGAAATAAAGTGTTTGTAAATAGGGAAGGGTAGAGGGCGTGAAGGGAGGGCTAGGGATGGGGAAAAAATAAGAACCAAGATGCATCATGTAAAGGTACAATCCCCAATGAGAAATGTAATTGTGTTGTATACCTACAATGTACCAATAAAAGAATTTAATACAAAAGTAAATAAGTAAATAAAAAGTAAGTACATCAAAAGGTCTATCAATAGTGAATTGAGTAAAAGCTATCATATATTTTACAAATACATATATGAGGAATATGTATATCACAAATACATAGAATAAATGCATTTTTACAAGGTTAGCATTTGAGGAAGACCATAGAGCAGAAGCAATAAGGACAAAAGCTACACTTCTCAAAATGTGCACCGAGCGACTTTCAATTTTGAATTGAAAGCAATTCCTCATGAAAGGAAAATTAAATGAGACTAACAGCATATTGAGTTAGTGGCATAGCACACAGTATGAGGATATCAGTTATGGAGGCATTGCCTATAAGCACAGTCCTCTAGAAGGCTGAGGCGGAATGACCATGAGATCAAGGATAGTCTGAGAAACCTAGCTACTTATCGAGAACCTGTCTCACAAAACAAACCTTTACAAATGGAGAGGAAAGAGCCAAGCTCAGAGGTTCTGAATTCAAAATCCAGAATTTTTTTTTAAGTGCTAGGAAGGCCAAGGATTTAGCTCAGTGGCACCGCACCTGCCTTGCAAGGTACAGAGTTCAATCCCCAGTACCAAAAAAAACCCAACTCTTAAGGGAGAGTGGGTCAGGTAGAGCTCTGTGTGTACCTTTGCCTCACCTTTCTTCAGGACAACAGGCCCCAAGTGGCTTCAACCCGCATAACTTTCTTGGGTAATTTTAGTCTGATACACAGTAAAAGATATTGTGGGTTAGTAGGGTGGTAGGTATATAACTAGCCGGATTATGTCTACAATAGAGCCATAGAATAATACAGCACATTGTACCCTATAAATATGCACAATTATTGTCAATTGCCACATAAGGATATTGTACACCTGCAATCCCAGAGCTTTGGGAGGCTGAAGGAGGATCACAAATTTAAGCCCAGCCAGGCCCAATTAGTGAATTAGTTAGACCGTGCCTCAAAAAAAAGCAAAACAAAATATAAAATGATGGGAGAATATAACTCAATGAGCGGTGTCTGCTTCAAATGGTAGTATAAAAAAATTAGGACCAAAAACTGATCAAATCTACATACTAAGATATCCAGATCCTAAGAGGATATATTTAGCAGCATATTTGCAGCCATCTCATTTAAAAGGTTAAAAATAAACATCTGCACCAATGTAAATACCTGACAGTACTCCAGTGTCTACGTGATGATAAATGTCATGCAAGGTGTGTTGAATAAGGCACACATGCAAGAGCAGCAGCAAAGGCTTTGGGTTGGTGAAATGATAGGTGATTCTAATCTTTTTCTTTTTAATTTTTCTCCACTGCAAAAATATTGAATGTATGTAATATAAATAGCCTGTTTTCAGGTCAATTATACAAAATCAAATCAGAAAATACTGAAAATTCGAAGACACTGTTTCACAATCCTCACCAAAAACAACAACAAAAAAGAAACACAATGACAAAAAAACCCTCAAGTTCTGCATAAAACAACTGCTTCAAACCACACCTTAACAATTTTTAAACGTACACCAGCAGTATGATCCAGCAATTTCACGTCTAAATATACCATACAAGCCTATACCATACAAGTAGGTGTATAAGAATGGTCACAGTTGCTTCAATTTTAAGGACAACACTGAAAACAGAACAAATGCCCACGAGCAGATGGATGCAGCAACAATTCGGGTGCCATCCACACCATGGCCTGTGATAGCTCCACCACTGACAAGGAGCACACAGGAAAGCCAGTATGGTTTGCTGCTTGAAGGCCTTCTGGAAACATTTATACTGAATGGTTGCAGCTCCATCTCCTCTGGAAAAGGCAACCTCTCCACAAGAGACACAAAGCACATGCTCAGCTTCAGATGGAGGGCAGAGGTGATGGCAGTGCACACAACAGAAGTTTCCAAGTGATGTGCAAATGTGCTCTGCATCACCAGTGGGGTGATGATGTCCAGGGCCTCACAAAGACTGCACCTTGCAGTCACAACTTGTTGTCCCTTCACACTAGGTCACAGCACTGAACACTACACTTTGTGATTGAGTTCAGTCAGTATCTGACCGTGAATAGTTATCCATGTGCACCTGCAAGTTAAAATCTGCTATGGATCCTCCACTCCTGGCCATCCAGGGTTGACACTTTGAGACTATTTTATCCTCTAAGGAAAATTATGATGGGCATTTGTAGAACATCTCCACAGTCACTATTGCAATTGAATGAAGCTGAAGCCAACACAGGAAAGAAAATCCTCCTAAAATCCAACAGATCTCTAAGTGACTACCCTGAGCACAGCTTCTTGACAGAGAATGAATCCTTTGGGAGGAAAATTACACTTCCTACTGTGCCTGCAGCATTTGAAGCATTTACATATTTGTTGCAATAAAATTTCAAGGATGTCAAACTCAAACATCATAGACAAATTGTTTTTCATTGCTGTTTTTAAGAAACGAGTATTTCTTCCATGATGAAGAGGATGAGGGGTATCTTTCCAAAATACTTAAAAGCTTTATACCACAATATATACACATCCATGTTTATAGTAGCATAATACATAATAGCTCAATCTTGGAAACAACCCAAATGCCCATCAAAGG
This sequence comes from Heterocephalus glaber, assembly GCF_053883595.1. Lineage (NCBI taxonomy): Eukaryota > Metazoa > Chordata > Mammalia > Rodentia > Bathyergidae > Heterocephalus > Heterocephalus glaber. Next base: position 20,008 of record NW_028258400.1, read on the forward strand.
ATGAACGCTCAAAGAAGTTGTGATTTTGTAGGGCCAGGGATTTAGCAAGCACAGGGCCCTGAGTTTGATCCCTGGTACCACCAAAAAAAAAAAAGAAAAAACAAACAGTTGTGATTTTGGTGTACTAGTCAGCCTTCAAAAGGGTAAACTTGGGTCAGAGATTTAGCTCAGTGGCACCGCACCTGCCTCGTAAGCGCTGGGTCCTGAGTTCTATCACCAGGAAGGGGGGGGGAACCTTTCTATGTAAATAGATGCACCTTGAGACCCATAGTCTTAAGCGAAATAAATGAGACACATATGTTTAAATATCACATTGTATATCTGGTGTGAGAAACCAAAAGTGGAAATAAGGTCCAAAGTGTATAATACACTGGGAAATCCGAAGAAAATGTTCAAACGGGAAGGGGGAAAATGGAGGTGAGAAAGGAAAGGAAGGGTCAAGGGAAAAAGAGAATGGAAGGAAAAAATGGAAACAAGGCTTTTGTAAATAAAGAAGGGAGGAATGGATGAAGGGAAGAGAGGGGATTGGGGAAAAAGGAATCCAGACAGATCATGGACACGTACACAGTCCCTATGATGAATGTGACCATTGTGTATATCTAAAATGTACCATGAAAATTAATTTTTAAAAGACTCCATGACTATAAAATAATTCGGTAAAAATACATACCTGAAACAAAATGGAAGATTTTTATGTCAAAGTAAAAAACAAAAACAAAAACGGAAGGAGCCACAGGGTCTTCTTTTCAGAAGGGAGGCTCAGCTTCCTGACCCCAGCACGTGACTTCACTTCCTTGGCAACAGGCCCAAACAGAACTCGGAACCCCAGCATCACGGGCACCACAGTCTCGCGATGGCTGCCTGACAGTCACTTGGCTGGAGAGAGTCAGCAGTGAGCATGCTGTGCTGCTTCCCCAGGCCTCGAGGTAGCAACCTCAGGACCCCGCACAGGGAAAGCACTTGGGAACAAATGAGAGGACGGATGACTCGGTCCCCACGCTTCAGGCCAATTGCCAGGGGCCCCGCAGGCCTCATGGGCAGCCAGGGCAAGTCTCACCAGAGCCAGAGACCTCGGGCCATGAGATGAGAGGGAGCCCAGGGCAGGTCTCCCCGGGTGTAAACACAGACACTTGGAGGCACCGAGTCTAGGACACGTCCACTTAGGACCAGAAACCACTGTGAGTCCCCTGGAACATCACCCACTCTAGGTCCATTCTTGAGAGTAAAAGGTATATTTCAGGTCCCCATGTTTCATTACGACACTATAGATTAAGCACAAACAATATAAAATTATGTCAGCTCACTATTTTTACATGAAACCTTATAGATACATGATCTAGATATGTATAAATTATTTACTTAAAGCCACACAACATATGTACATTTGCATATCTCCACCTGGGATTTGTATTTCCTGGAAAATTTGTGAAGAAATATTGACACCAAACTTAATGTATTATTTCCACAGGTCTCCATTACATGACAAATTTTCAAAGAATTTTCAAAATAGGCTTACATACATAAAAGTTTCTCCCTAGTGGGATTTCTTTCATGTATTTAAAAATGTGTATGGCATCGTTCCCAATTACTTATTACATAGGTCTCTACCTTGTGAGTTCTTTCACATACTTGACAATTATCTGTACTGAGGATTTACACGTTGCTTACATTCATAGGATTAATACCCAGTGTGGATCCTTTCATGTATTTTACATTCACTGAGCCTGCTGAAAGCTTTCCCGCATTGCTTACATACATAGGGTTTCTCCCCAGTGTGACGTCTTTCATGTATTTGACAATAACTGTTTCTGCAGAAAGCTTTCCCACATAGTTTACATACATATGGTTTCTCCCCACTGTGAATTCTTTCATGGCCTTTTCAAGTACTATGATTTCTGAAGGCTTTCCCACATTCCTTACATACATAGGGTTTCTCCCCAGTGTGAATTCTTTCATGTATTTGACAAGCTCTACATGTGCTGAAAGCTTTCCCACATTCCTTACATACATAAGGTTTCTCCCCAGTGTGAACCCTCTCATGTATTTTACAATAAGTGTGTGTGCTGAAGGCTTTCCCACATTGCTTACATACATAGGGTTTCTCGCCAGTGTGAATTCTTTCATGTGTTCGACATGCAAGGCTCCTGCTGAAAGCTTTCCCACAGTGCTTACATACATATGGTTTCTCCCCAGTATGAATTATTTGATGGCTTCGACAAGAAGAATGTGCACTGAAAGCTTTCCCACATTGCTTACATTCATAGGGTTTCTCCCCAGTGTGAATACTTTCATGTCTTTGACAAGCACCGTGTGTCACGAAACATTTCTCACATTGCCTACATACATAGGGTTTCTCCCCAGCATGAATTTTTTCATGTCTTTGATGAGCACCATGTGTGCTGAAAGCTTTCCCACATTCCTTACATACATGGGGTTTCTCCTCAGTGTGAGCTCTTTCATGTATTTTGCAGTAACTGTGAGTGCTGAAAGCTTTCCCACATTGCTTACATACATAGCATTTCTCCCCACTGTGATTTCTTTCATGGATCTGAACATTATGCTGTGTACTGCAGGCTTTCAAATTTTTCTTACATGCAAAGCCCTTCTCTCTAAGGTGAGTTCTTTCAGTAAGATCAGAGTAGGATTCCCCACATTGATCACATTCACAGGGATTCTCTCCATCCTTTGACCTTGCATGCTTCTGAAAGGACTGGAAATCACTGGAATTTCTTCCATGTTGATTACATTTATGCACCTTCTCTTCAGATCCCAATTATTTATATGGCTTCAGTGCAGTGTGGGCAATGATAGGCACAGTCAGTGAGAAATGACCACTCAGAGCCTTCCTAAGAGCAAGGCTTTCCGCTGCTTTCACATCCACATTAGCATCTGGAGTCGAAAGAAATATTTCTTCATGTTGATTCCAAGCATTATATTGATAGCATTTCACTACCTCTTTCTTTCTGTAAAGAAATCACGATAAAATGGGGCTCCGTATTATTGATTTACCAGAACAAGTTCTGTTTTGATGCCTGTAACGATGAATTAACTGAATGCCTTAGAGGAAACCTTCAAATCAGTCATTCCCAAAAGGGCGGTATCCATTTGGGCATTTCTAAGTTGGTATAGTTTGCAATACAGAGTATTTAGCTGACATAATGTGTATCACACACTGATCGCTGTGATACCTTTTCCCCGTCACTCTCCACCTTCTCTCCTTATCCTGTTTGTCTTTCCCATCTTTCCCATCTCCAAAAAGTCAGCTTTCCCTTTTTCCCATCACCTCTTCTTTATTTTAATGCTTAGTTTATATTTTGGTTTTTCATATAAGGGAAACCGTGTGACATTTCATATTTTATGAAATGAGCTATTTCACTTAACATTACGTGACAAAGACCCACTTAATTCTTTTGGCAAAGGACATAATATTATTCATCTTTGTGACTGATCATATACCACATTTTCCTTCTCAGTGCTGGGAATTAAACACAGGTCTTAGCACAAAACCTCCAGTCTTTTTATTTCTTATTTTGAGAAATTCTCACTGATGAAGTAGCTCAGTCTGAGCTTCCACTTGCCATCCTGCAGAATCAGCTTCCCAGAGTGCTGGGTTTACAAGAAGCCACATCACACTGAGCCTATCAACAATTTTCTTTTGTCTGTGCAGCCAGTGATGGTCATGTTAGCTCATTCCAGGGCTTAGCTGTTATAAATTGACCTGCTTTGAATATGGGTGTGCATGTCTGTATAACATTAACCCTTTTGAGAATATACCCATTAGGAATATGCTTGATTAAACAGAACATCTACTTTTAGATTTTGAGACATCTGTGTACTGATTGCCATCGTGGCTGTACTTAACATTCCACCAGCAATGTTGGAGGGTGTCTTTTAAGAATTTTAAATCATGAATGGACTCAGTTCTCTGAGGAATGGCTTGAAAACACCTATTACAACACCAGCATTGATTTCTACTTTGAATACTGCTTCCAGGTTGGCATAAAACACCTATTACAACACCAGCATTGATTTCTACTTTGAATACTGCTTCCAGGTTAGCAATTTTTAGATGCTGAATGTCTTGTATTCACATGTATACCAAAACAGATATCCTGAAGAGAGATTCCTCGACAAAGTCAAAGTTTTGACCAAGTACATATACCTATCTGCAATACCTAACTGCAACTTCATGTATTTTCATAATTCCCTTGTCAGATTATACATAGTGAAGTTGTACACATCTTTGGAGAATATTTGGGACATTAATTTGAACTTGGCCACATTTCCTTGATTGTCATGTTTCTCCTCACACCCTGACTCTTGAGGAACATTCATTTTCCTTGTGAGTGCAAATTACCTTAGATTTCTCCAGTAAATTTTGTATTCTTCTTCAACTTCCAGGTGATCCCAGGCTTTTCCTGAATTGTAGGCAAAGAAATATAAGAAGACACTATATTATTATATAAAAATTTGTAGATTCCCATTACATTCATGGTGTAATGTAACCAGGCCTGGGACATTCTACAAAACGTTTTTGCACTCTTTTTAATGAAACAGCACTGATGAGCAACAAACAATATTCTCTGATTGTATAAATGAGAAAGAGATGTCGTCCTTACCTATAGCAGCCAAGTTGCTAAAGGTTTCCCTCATCATGTCTCTGTAGAGCTTCTTTTGGGATGGATCCAGCAAAGCCCACTCCTCCATGGTGAACTTCACAGTCATCCTCAAAGGTTGCTGCCTCCTAAATGATCACACATATATTTCTCAAGGGAAGGTTGAGACTCACAGCCCGAGATATCTCAAGTCTGCTCATACAAAGTTAAATTGTGAGCCAAGTGTGGTATGTCAGTAATCCCAGCACTGAGGAGGCCTGAGTTCAAGAGCAGTGTGGGCCCCTCAGTGAGTTCCAGGCCAGCCTGAACTACATAGCTAGACCTTGTATCAATAGAGCAAAAGAAAACAAAAAAGCTGAATGGAGCCTGAATCTTTCAAATATTAATTCCATGTGTAAGCACATTTTCTTCAGACAACAATTCTGATTGAAGACTGCCACTCATTGCTAATGCAGCAGCAGAACAGGAGCACTGGTTCTTCTGCTGGGTCACTGCAAGGGCATCTGTGCACTGTCACTAAAGCAGAGCTCATGGAGGGAGCCTATAAGATCACCATCCACGAAACACAGGGCCACATGAATATCTAATGAATGGCTTTGAGAGACCACAGGAAGTATCTCTTCACTTATGCACTGAGTCCTTCTTTCTTTGATTGCATGTGAGCAGCATTTTGGAAAAAAACTTTTTCTTCAGTACCAGGAATCAAACTCAGGACCTTGTGCTTACGGGGCAGGTGCAGTGCACTGAGCTACATACCTGGCCCAGCATTTTGAAACTTGAATTTGGTTCCATAAGAAAAAAAACATAATTGAACATCAAATATGGTATATGAATAACAAAATGTTAATAGAAAAACAGTTTACTTGGAACGAGTCTATGAACATTGAAAAAAGGGAAAGGCTGGCAAATTATCTTATAGCTCAGTGTCACCAAGTGGTCACCTGGCTCTCAGATAGAAGAAATTCTAGGGGAGTATGAGTGGAAGATGAATAAAATGTATCATACGCATGGAAAACCAATATAGCACAGAGTAATTAGGCACAAAAAGAAAACTACAGAGCCAGGCATGGTGGTGCACACCTATAATCCCAGCACTCAGGAGGCTGTGGCAGGAGGACTGCCTGGATTGCGAAGGCCAATCAGGATTACATAGTGAATTCGAGGCCACACTGAATGACACAGTGAGACCTTGTCTCAAAAAACTGAAAGAAGGGCTAGGGATTTAGCTCAGTGGTTTCACCGCCTGCTGTACAGGTGCAAGGAACCCGAGTCTGATCCCTAGTATCAAAAAAAAAAAAAAAAAAGAAAACAATAACAGAAAGGAAAATTTCAGCCAAGTGTGGGGCTACATGCCTATAATCCCAGCACTTGGGAGGCTGATACAGGAGGGTTGCCATGAGTTTGAGGACAGCCTCAGCCACATAGTAAGTTCAAGACTGGTCTGAAATACAAAGTGAGATCCTATATCAAACTCTGCACAGAAAAGGAAAACTTCCAAAAAAGCTTTGTGTCACTTAGGTATCACACCATATACATAAAACAAATACATAATGCAAATACATAATTTGATGAAACAATTACAGCTATATGGTATAATAAAATTCTAACAACATTCAATACCATCTAAGCAAGAAGTGAGAAGCTTCCATAATGTACATGAAAGACATTCAAATTCCACCTTCATGAGACTATCATTAGCAGATAAAAGGACAAATGCATCTCAGGAACAGACAACAGTGGGCCCACATCCATGTGGAATATTCTTGATAGAGCTGGTGTTATACATCTCTGGAAGAAATCACAATCTGTTTCATTTATGTTCAGGGAGAAAGAAGTATGTATTTAGAAACCTGGACTGTATACTCTTCCACATGCAATGAGTAAGGTACATATTAAAACGTGAAAGGTAACCTTGAACACCTTGAGAATTCATAGTGAAATAACTTTTTAAATGTGAAAAAAAGTTTTCCTCGGAAGAAAATCGAGTAACCATCAGAACTAGAAGGATAAGTTGAAATATACGAAAACAACTCAACATAAACAGGATGAGAAAATATTGCCTATGTACACAGAATAAAGACTTTTAAAAATTAATTTTATTAGTACATTTTAGATATACAATATAATGACATTCATCATTCGAGATTTGCACCTTTACATAATCTGTCTGGGTTCTTAATTTTTCCCCCTTCCCCTGTCCTCCCTTCAACCCCTCCATCCCACTCTATTTAAAAAGACTTTCTTTTCATTTTCTCATATTAATTCCATTCCCTTCTTTCCTTTCCCCTACCCCTCCCACTTGCCCTTCCCCTTTGCCCCTTTTCTTCCTATTTCACATTATCTATTATACACTTTAGTCCTTATTCATACTTTCAGTTTCTCACACTAGAGAAACTATTTGGTTTTTACATGTGTGCCCTGTTTATTTCACTTAAGAGTATCGCCTCAATGTGCACCCATTTAGCTATGTCTCTAATGTCTCATTTTTTTATGGCTGAGTAGTACTCCATTTTATTTTAAAAATCACATTTTCTTCATCTGGTCTCCAGCTGCATGGGAAATTGGGCTGCTTCCAAATTTTAGCTATTACAAACTGTGCTGCTATGAACATGGGTGCCCATACATCACTGTGGTATGATTCTTTTAATTCTTTGGGGAAGATACCTAGCAGGGGAATACCTGGGTCAAATGGGAATTCCAGTCCTAGTTCTTTGAGGTATATCCATGCTGATTTCCACAGTGGTTGTACCAGTCCACACTGCATCAGCAGTGAAACAGTGTTCCTCTTTCCCCACAGCCCCAGCAGCTTTTGTGATTGGTTGATTTATGATACTAGTCATTCTTTCTGGGGTGAGGTGGAATCTCAGCATTGTTTTCATTTCCATCTCTCGAAAGACCGGTGATATTGAACATTTTATCATATGTTTATTTGCTATTTCTACTTCTTTGTCTGGGAAATGTCTGTTCATTTCAGATGCCCATTTTTGAATTGGGTCTTTAAATCTGGGGGGTCCGATTTTTTTAAGTTCTTTATAGTTATTTTTTATAGTTCTAGATAGAAGACCTTTGTCTAAGGAACAGGCGAAAATTTTTCCCATACTATGGGTTGTCTCTTTACACTGTTGGTGGTTTCTCTTGCTGTACAGAAGCTTTTTAACAAGATGAGATCCCACTTGTTGATTGTTTGTGCTAGTTCATGGGAAAATGAGGTTTTGTTCATAAAATCATTTCCTGCACCGATGTATTCAAGAGTTTTACCTAACCTCTGTTCCAGCTGGTTCAGCGTTTCTGTTTTAATAGTCAGATCTTTAATCGATTTCAATTTTAGTTTAGTGCATGGTGAGAGATATAGGTCTAGTTTTAATCCTTGGCAAGTTGAGACTCAATTATTCCAGCACCATTTATTAAAGAGGCTATCTTTCCTCCAGTGAGGGTCTTTGGCTCCTTTGTCAAAGATGAGGTGGCTGAGTGTGTCTGGAGTTGTTTCTGCACCTTCTAATCTGTTCCACTGGTCCTCAGGTCTGTTTCTTTGCCAGTACCATGCTGTTTTTATCACAGTAGCTTTGTAGCATAGTTGCAGGTTGGGGATTGTGATACCCGGGGCCATGCCTCTGTTGCCTAGAATTGCTTTTGCTATTCTAGGTCTCTTCTTTTTCCAAATAAATTTCTGGATTGTTTTCTCAAGGTCTGTGAAGTATGCAACTGGAATTTCAATTGGGATTGCACTGAATCTATATAGCAGTTTTGGAAGTATGGCCATTTCCACTATGTTGATTCTTAGTACCCAGGAGCAAGGGATATCTTTCCATTTTCTGATATTGTATTCAATCTCTCTTTTCAGAGTGCCATAGTTTTCAGAGAAGAGGTCTTTCATTTCTTTTGTTAGGTTGATTCCTATATATTTCAATTTCTTGGATGCTATTGTGAAAGGAATTGTTTGCCATGTTTCTCTCAGAGAGTCTGTTGTTTGTGTACAGGAAAGCTATTGATTTTTGTGTGTTGAACTTGCATCCAACTACTTTACTGAATTTCGTTGTTAAGGCTAGAAGACTTTTCATGGAGTTCTTGGGGCCTTCTATATAGAATATCATGTTATCTGAAAATAATGACAATTTGACTTCTTCATTTCCTATCTTTATTCCTTTTATTTCTTTCTCTTGTCTAACTGCTGTGGCTAATGTTTCCACAACTATATTGAACAGGAGTGGTGATAGTGGACATCCTTGTCTTGTTCCTGTTTTTAGTGTGAAGGATTTCAGTTTTTGACCATTTAGAATGATATTGGCTGTTGGTTTTTCATAGATGGCTTTTATCAGATTGAGGTAGAGACCATCTATTCCAATTTCTTGAAGGATTTTTATCATAAATCCATATTCGATTTTGTCAAATGCTTTATTTGCATCTATTGAGATGATCATATGGTTTTCGTCATTGGCTCTATTGATATAGTGTATGACATTTATTGATTTGCGTATATTGAACCATCCCTGCATCCCTGGGATGAATCCCACTTGGTTAGGGTCTATGATTTTTTTGATGATCTTCTGCATTCTATTTACCAGTATCTTATTAAGGATTTTTGCATCTATGTTCATTAGTGAGATTGGCCTATCGTTCTCTTTTTGGGCTGGGTCTTTCTCTGCCTTTGGGATCAAGGTGATGCTTGCTTCCAGGAATGAATTTGGGAGTTTTGCTTTCCTTTCATTTTCACTGAAGAGTTTAAAGAGTAGTGGCACTAGTTCCTCTCTAAATGTCTTACAGAATTCGGCAGTGAAGCCATTAGGAACCAGGCCTTTTTTAGTTGGTAAGTTTTTAATTACATTTTCAATTTAACTGATTGATATTGGCTTGTTTAGAATTTCTAGGTCTTCTTTGTTCAACTTTGGTAATTCATGTGTATCTAGGAATCTGTCCATTTCGTCTGTGTTTTCAATCTTATTGGCATATAGGTTCTTGAAGGATGGTATTGATGATCCTCTGGATTTCTGCTGGATCCATTGCAGTTTCATCCTTTTCATTCCTAATTGCATGGATTTGGGCCTTTTCTTTCCTTTTTCTGATAAGGTTGCTAAGGGTTTGTCAATTTTGTTTATTCTTTTGAAGAACCAACTCTTGGCTTCATTGATTTTTCGTATCGTTCTCTTAGTCTCCATTGCATTGATTTCTGCTCTGATCTTTATAATTTCCTCCCTTGTATGAGCTTTGGGTTTGTCTTGCTCTTCTTTTTCTAGAAGCTTGACATTCAGCATCAGGTTGTTTAATTTGCCTCACTCTGTTTTCCTAATATTAGTACTCGCTGCTATGAATTTACCTTGTAAGACATCTTTCATTGTGTCCCATAGATTCCAATATGTTGTATTGTCATTGTCATTTAATTGTAAGAACTGTCTGATTTTCTTCTTTGGTCTCCTCTGTGACTCACTGGTTATTTAGAAGTGTGTTGTTCAATTTCCACGTGTTTATGAAATTTTTGTGCTTTCTTTTGCTATTGGGCTCCAATTTCATTGCACTATGGTCTGATAATAGACAGGGGATAACTTCAATTCCTTTGCACTTACTTAAACATGGTCTTTGAGCAAGTATGTGCTCTATTTTGGAGAACGACACATGTGCAGCTGAAAAGAATGTGTATTCTGATTTTGTGCAGTGGAACACTCTGTAAACATCTGTTAAGTTCATTTCTTCAAAAGTTTGATTGAGTTCGAGTATTTCGTTGCTTATTTTTTGTATAGTTGATCTATGTATTTGTGACAGTGTGATATTGAGGTCCCCCACTACTATTGTATTAGTGCTTATTTGATTTTTCATGTCCGTATTTGTTTTATATAGTTGGGTGCAACAGTGTTTGGTGCATATATGCTAATGATTGTCATCACTTCTTCTTGGATTATTCCCTTCACAAGGATGTAATGTCCTTCTTTGCCTCTCTTAATCAGTGGTTTGAAATCTACTTGATCTGTAAAGACAATACCTACTCCTACTTTTTGGGGGGTTCCTGTCACATGGAGTATTGTTTTCCATCCCTTAACTTTCAGTCTATGATTTCTTTTTGAATTAAGTGTGTTCTTTTCTGCAGCATATTCTTGGATCTTGCTTCTTGACACACTCTGCCAGTCTATTTCTTTTGATTGTTGAGTTGAGACCATTAACATCGATGGTTATAACTTATACATATTGACTTATCATTGTCACGACATTTTCTTTTTGTTGGATTCTCCCCCTTTGCATTTAATTTCTTGTCATGCCAGATGGATGCATTCTGCTGTGCTTCCTGGGGTTGTGATCCTCATTGTCTTTTCCTAGGATATTGTTTAAAATTTTTTTGGAGTACTGGCTTGGTATTCATGAAGCTCCTACAGTGCTCTTTGTCATGAAAGTATCTTACTTCTCCATCAATTTTAAAAGATAGTTTTGCAGGGTACATTAATTTGGGTTGCAGGCTGTTTTCCTTTAGTGCTTGGAATACGTCACTCCAAGCTCTTCTTGCCTTGAGGGTTTGCATTGAGAAGACTGCTGTGATTCTGATGGGCTTTCCTTTGTATATGATTTGTTTCTTTTCTCTAACTGCTTATAGAATTTTGTTCTTCTGTTGGCTTTCTGGAATCTTAACTATTATATGCCTATGTGTAGATCTGTTTGATCAATGCTAATTGGAGTCCTACATGCCTCACTTATCTGTATGTCAAGTTCTTTTCCCCTGCTTCAGAAGTTTTCTGCCATCACTTCTGTGGAGAGTTTTTTATGTTGTCTGCACTCTCTCTGGTTTCTTCATTGACTCCGATCAGTCTTATGTTATTCTTTGTTGCACTGTCTAGCAGCTGCTGGATTGATTTCTTGTTATCCCTTACTATTTTAAAGAAATTTTTCATTTCCTTGGCACTAATTGCAATCTTATCTTCTATATCTGAAATTTTGTCCTCATATTGGCTCATTCTGCTGTGTAAATTTCCAATGGAGTTTTTAATCTGCTGGAAATCTGCATCTGTTTTATGGATTCCATTTGTTTCCTATGAGGGGATTCCATCATACCCCTTGGCTCTTCTATTTTTTTATCTGTGTCTTCTCTAGATTTATGCATCATGTCTTGCACTATGGGCACAATCTCTGCTGATATCTGAGAAATTATTTCTGATTTCATTTTTTCCAGATCCTCTTAAGTTGCCAGTTCAGGGAGTCCAGGGGTTATCAGATTGTTCCATCTTGTTTCCTTTTGGAGTTGCTTAAGGTGACCTGCAAGTACAGTTTTGAGCTTTGTTCACATGTCTTCTCATTTCAACAGCAGGGGGCGTGGGGGGCTGCCGGTGTCTGCACAGCTCACCTTGGCACTGGGGGTAGTGGTACAGCAGCCTAGAAGGTGCACCTCCTCTGTGCTGGAGGCAGTTCTGCTCCTCTGCACTTGGGCCAGGGGTATGGCAGCCCATAACATTCACATCCTTTGCAGTGGAGGCAGCTCTGCTCCTCTCAATAAAGATTGTGTATAGGAAGTAAGATCAATGATCATAAATCTAAAAAAAAATTACAACATATGTAACTCAAGAGCCAACACTAAATAAATAACAGGAAACAAACTTTTCATTTTGTTTCATTGTTTTTTGGTACCAGGGATCAAACTCGGGACCTTGTGCTTGAGAAGCAGGCAGTGGAACCACTGAGCTAAATCCCCAGTGAAACAAACATTTTTTCAGAAAATGACCAAAGAAAATGGAAATCTGAAAGAACACAATAAGGATGTAGACTTTTGCAAGAATGGAGAATTAATTTACACTCTGCACTCACTTCCTTTACTTTAGTGATTACCAAAACATACAGACCAGTAAGTTCTTTGCAACATCCAGAGAATACATTGTGCTAATTTTCCTGGAGATAGATGTGATTCTTTACAAGTAAATTTGAAATACTGTGAATCACATGACCAATGGAATGAATGAGAAAGCACTTGGCTCTTGATTCACATATTAGCACATGTGAAAAACAGCAAGAGAAAAAAACCCTCTGAAAATAGTTCTCTATGCAATTTCTATAATACTCACTTATTGAAAATTCCAAGGGAGGAAACAAAAAGTACATGGTTCAGAGAAAGTCACACATGGTAAACTTAGGAAAAGTCGCCAAACTGAGAGACAGAGTGTGGTCATCCAAGGGGTAAGAGAGGTTTGAATCAGCTAGGGAATCACCTGTTGGAATCACCTGGATGCTCCCATCCATTGCCCAGGGCCCAGCGAAGAAACTCTCTGAATATTCTCAGGATATTTACATTGTTATTAGTGTTAAATCTCACCAACAATTTGAAAATAAAATTTATTGCAAAATATTTAAACTCTAAATTACCATGAAGAAAGTACACATTAATTTATAACTGTCTGCATTCATATATGCAAAGATGAGACATCCTTCACACACTGGGCAGCAATAAGCAAAGCAGCACAGGAGGGAGCATGGGAGAGCTGCAGACCCCCAGCAAGCAGTGGTCAAACTCTGTATTGCCCATTAGGAGGATTGGGTAGACTATCAGAGAAACAGAACAGACATCAGAGCTGATCAATGACTACACATCTGGGTTATGGGCACAATGCTGTGCCCACCTGGACAGGAGTGGTTGTTATGTTGACACTGAGGAGGATAGATTACACAGAAAGTTATGCAAAAAGACACACGAGTCTATCAATGATTCATCAAAATCTGCAGAAACTACTTTAATTTGACAGTATTCAATTGTACCTCAAAACCAATAATGAATACAGTGATCAGATAATGATATAAAAGGCAGTTCTCCAAAAGGAACCGTCCTTGATACATATTCCACTAAATAAAGCATCAAATTACATGAGGCAAAACATGAATGGGAAGAGACATATCATTGACTCACAACTATGTCTGAAGACATCAAAACAACTCCATCACTAATTGATAGCTAAAGAAAGGAAAAATCTTTAACAGAACAGTTAAAATTAACAACATTATGCTTCACGGGGACTGACTGGATATTGCAAAATGTTTTAATAACTACATAGTACAAAGTCTTCTCTAAATCACAAGAAATGTTTGCCAAATAAACCATGTTCAGAGCTACAAGGGGGAAAATGATTGAAATATGTTGGGGACATGTGCCAACTCTCTATAATGAATATAATCATTATGTACTGTAAACATATACCAATAAAAGTTAAACAAAAAAAAAGAAGAAAAAAACCAGAGGACAATGTGTTCAAAGTAATGGAAATTGTGCAAAGCAGGCTCTCGCATCTCTTGAAATGAAATTTGACACCAACAGCAGAAGTATTTAAAATATTCCTAAGAATTGGAGATTAAATCATGAACTTTAAAAAGATATGTTTCATATGCAGGGCTTGATTAGATATTAAAATGAATATTCAACATACTGTCACTCCAGGAACCCAGAAATGGGCGCATCAAAAGAAATGAAAAACAATGAATATACATATTAGAAAAGAAGAAAGGTCACAATATAAGAAATTTAGAGAAACAATACTTAAATAAAAATGGAAATCACTCAACAAATATATAATTTCATTGCTCATTATTTTTATAGAGTATAGACAATGCAGAATTATTAAAAGTATCAAAGGCATTATTGAATAATTAATGTAATCCATTACAATAAAATCTAGAGAAGAAAAGTCATAAGATCCTGTCAGTGGATACAGACAAAAGAGAAGACTAAAAAGTAATAAGTAGAGATTAAGATGGAACATATAAAATTGTCTTGACTTGCATGTAACATCATGGTACATGCTGGAAAAATTAAACAAAAACCTAATGGAGTTACTAAGACATTGTACCACAGAGCACATCTCTAGTTTAAAATACAATAATATGCCAAGCAACTATGTATCAGGTATAAACAAGTGTATTGGATGGGGGCCAGGGATTTAGCTCAGTGGTTCCGCTGCCTGCCTTGCAAGCGCAAGGTCCTGAGTTTGATTCCCGGTACCAAAAACAAAAAACAAAACCAAAAAAAAAAACAACAAAAAAAGTAAATTGGAAATTATAAAATGTACATCATATGTAGCCCTCAGAGTGACACACTTTTACGAATGTTAAAAGCCCTTATCTGAAAAAGGTTCAGCACAAGATACAATAAGCACAGAATAAAACTACAAAAATATAATAAAATATATTTGATGGACAAATGTAAATAAAATCCAGTTATTCCACATGTTGACCAAACAAACCACATCTGTATAAAATATTAGATGAAAAATTCATACGAAAATTTTTATTTTGAATTTTCTTCATCTGCACACCAGCATTTCTTTTCTTTCTTTCTTTCTTTTTTTTTTTTTTTGTACAGGGGATAGAACTCGGGACCTTGTGCTTGCAAGGTAGGGGGCAGAACCACTGAGCTAATTCCCCAACCTACATCAGCATTTATTTTATCCAAAACTCTCATTCATTATCAAATGAAAGAAATAATCAACAATAAAAGTTTCAATCACATCAAAAAAAAATTTTTTTTTAAAGCACCATGCAATATCCCAAACTCAGAGGCCATGGAATAAGGACATGAAGTGGCTGAAACATGAATTTCCTCACAATCCTATGGGCAATAAGCTGAGGCACAGGGACCACACATAATCTATTCAGCACAGCAGTAATGATTTACTAACCTCAATTGCTAACTTACTCAAAATCGAAACATTTAAACCAAATAATAGTTTGTATGAAGAAATGGTTAAGGTCCAAAGACCTTCCAGAACATCCATCCTGTGAGCACCTTGGGTGTAGCTAGATGAAATCAGAGAGATGCACTGGAAGGAACCACAGGTAGTTTGCGCACCTGCATCACGACTCTATGGCTCTTTACCCATATGTATGGCTAATACAAAATAATTGACAGACAAGTTTTCTGCTTCTAGAGGTAAATTCTCTATTCCATTTTAAACTAAGAAAATCATCCACGTCCAATAAGTCCCCTCCCCCTAACAGCACCTTCAGATACGGAACTGAATGAGTGAGTGGACTGAGGAGAGGGCCCACACCAGCTGACTTTCAAACTCATGTGACATGTTGGAGACATTTTGGATAGGAGCCATAACAGCTGGTTTGCTGCTGGGAGAAAGAAACAGGGTGCCCACCAGCAGGCTCACCCACACAGAGCCCTCACACATGTCGTGAGGCTCCCCTCACCCCCCACTCACTGGACAGCATGGTGAGGAGTGGGGCTGCAAGTGCTGAGCTGGCAAGGCCCCCTCACTGGCCCAGGAAAGGACACACAGGCCCTGGCAGATCCCCAGCCCCACCTGAGGGTGAGACAGGACCAAAGGTGTGCCAATGGGAGATGATGCACAGGAACGAGGATTCATCACCTCATCCAGGGAGGCCCAGTTTCTGCCTCAGTGGGTTTTGTCCACTTCTCAGCACAAGTTGTGCACCAACCACAGGCCTCACTCCTGTGGGACCATGTGGCCCTGCATCATCACCATCTTCAGGACCTTCCCACGCAGCCAGTTGGTAGAGTTCATCGAGCAAGAGAGGCTAAGCCAGGTTGGGAGTCTCTCAGCGACACACGGGCTGGTTCTCACTTGAGTGCCTCACAGAGGATTCTATTTTCTGCTGAGCATGCCTGATGGGACAGTTCATACAACAGAAACTCTTCTTCCCTGAGGCAAGGCTGCTCCATTTTCTGCCCACTGAGCTAAGAGAGAGAAGAAAAACAATCCAGTAGCTGCCTGAGTAGACCCCAAATGGCAGACTCTAGACAAAACCCTCCCCACCCAGGATTTCTCCAAGGACACTGACTTCATCCAGCCTCTTGGGGCACTGCTTTGAAGCAGGATTTGCTTCTAGCTTTGCAGAGCTGCCTGTGTCTCCTTACAGGACTCATGGGATCTTCTTTCTCTGCTGTCTCTGAAAATAAGCTCACACCTGTGCCACTGAACTGGAGTCAATGTCACTTGGAGAGAATCACCAAACCTGAAGAAGGGGCTGGGTCCAGGCAAGCGCAGAACGTGACTCAATTGAAGGAGAGGCCTAAGGTTGTCAGGGGGCAGAAAATGAAATGAGGCACAGAGCTTCCTGTCACAGATTTTCTTCAACCTTATCTGGACATTCTCAGTAAACTAACTAAAAGCATGCCAAGAGGGCATATAGATATTTAGTAAATGAAGAAGCTGGTATAATATGACGATAGTATTATGGAAAGAAGTCAAGATGAAAGAACAGAAAAGACTTCCAGTGCCTCAGACAGGAAACTTACTTTTACCAAGGTCACAAAGAAATCCAGGACTCTGAGGACTACTAGTCTGAGGGAAAGGGCCAATGTAGTCCTGCCCTTAATCCCTTCACTGTGGGGAGGGAGGAATAGCTAAGACCTTATCAGGCTGAATTCTTCATAATGTGCTGTTCCCTCCTCACAGAGGGAAACTTTCTTCTCTTTCAACATTAATTTCCCCACAGTAAAGTGCTCACCTACAATCATGTGGTGGGTAGACTTACTGTTCAATGTATTGGCCCGAAAGATGCCTAGGATAATAGTAAGGCCCACGTTGGGTGTGTCTGAGCAAGGCAAGGGGACATGACCTTAGAGATGACCTCTGACCCAGTGCCCTTTCATGTCACTTTCCCTACTCTAAAATTCCCACTGGAGTGTTGGAGAGTTGGTGCTAGAAGCCTCAAGGAACCACAGACGAGCTTCCAAAGACTGGCAGATACCAGAGCTCCTCCACAGAGAAGAAGAGAGACTTCCTTTCTTCCTTTTTTATTCCATCTCAGGACAAGCTTATGGTTAATGCCAACGCAGTACAGGGTGGGTTTTCCCTGTGGAGTTTGTGGCCTACAAGCCAATCCCCCATAGACACACCCAAAGTTTACTAACCTGCTGGTGTTTCCTACTCAACCTAAATGAGTCTCTCTTTCTCTAACCATGCCCTCCAAACACGTTTCATAAGCTCAAATTCTAGTCTGAAGTCAGCAAATATTTGCAAGAGAAACAGCAAACATTTTTCATTAAAAGCCCTGTGGCAGTGAGAGTCACCTCCGCACGAGAACAAACCCCAAACTATTTTGCACATGAGACTCCTGCTTTCTCACGCTGCATATGGATTTAAGCATGAGAGTCATTTATTCTTATGAAAAAGCAAAGATGCCCAAAACTCTTTTTAAAATAGCAAGACTTATAGAAAAATATGAATTAAATGTGAACTGTCCATTTTGTGCTGAGCACTGGTTGCTGCCTCGTGATTCCAGTTGCATAGGGTCACAAGCTGCTCTGTGCCTAATGACTGACTTGCTCTGCTCATTTTAAAAAGCAATTTCTTTAACCCCACACCTCAACTGACCCATGTAGTCGTTTCTCTAACTCCTGAGGTAGAACTGCATTACTCAGTTTAAATTCTCCATTGAAGCAGTGTTAAAGGAGAGGTGAAAACATTGTAGGTGAACATCAGGGACATGCTTCTTGTGGCTATTCTAAAGGGCCTGTCACAGCAGCAATACTGTATTGAGCCACAGTCTGTGGAATGTGACGCAAGAGCTTCTGAGATTCTCTAAATCTATCAAAGAAAGGAGGAATGAGAAAATGAAGGAAGGAAGAAGTGAGAGGAGAAAGAACAGATGCATGGAAAAGAAGGAAGAAACCTGGAGGCCATGGTGTTGCTATTAACTACACCTCTAGCCAAAAGTACTCTCAGGTGAGAGGTTACAGGTGAGGTCTTTTTCATGTTGCTCTGATCCTTGTTCCTGAGGCTAAGGATCTTAATAAGGAAATTACGACTACTGTATCCAAGACTTTTGCGGAATCTTGGTTATTTCCAAAATTGGAGTCGAACTGAATGACAAAGGAAGAGCCAGGGTACTTTTACAACCACAGTAAGGTAAAGTGCACTTGAGGAGAAGGAAATCTGCTGTCCCTCAGCAGAGTGGATCCTTCAGGTGGCAGCCACAATAAAGAGGGCAGAACACAATGACATCTAAACAGCTAAGGAGACCTGACACATGATGAACAAACTGTCTTCATGACTACTGAACATTCATTGCAATATGTGGCAGACAATTTTGAGTTACATTTAGGCTCACAAAAGACTACTGGCACCAAACTGCTGTAACTGGACAAATCTTTCTGAGTTTCCCGGAACTCAGACACAACACCCAACACCCAGAGCTTAAAGGAGGAGAAGTTCAGTATCAGTATGTAGGAGTTTCAGTCTATAGCTGTCGGGCTCCAAAGCAGGGTGGCTTGGCAGAGGGACACAGCATGCAGGAAGCCTGCACTGGGCATGGCACTGGGAGCAGGAGCCATCAGGGAGGAGGGACACACACACACACCCTCTGGGCCACAGCGACCCGGTTCTTCTCACCAAGCTTTACCTGCCAGCTTCTCACCCAGCTGTAAGCCCTCTGTGGTCTACTCCAGGCACCTCCCTAAAGCTGCACTCGAGTCCATGATGCCTTGGGAGAACATCTAGATTTCAGCCATAACAATATCCCAGGAAAAACTCCAAGATTGCCACAGTCACAAGGGCTGCTGCACGTAACGTACCACAGGGCATGAAAAGGTGCATATAGCAGGCTTACCTGACAACAACAAAGGGCTGGGCATAGCATAATCTGAAGAACACACTGTGATTATGGGTGCATGCCACTATTCCTGACTGAGCAATAATGTATATAGGTGTAAAACTGTAACAAAATTATGACTTAATGAATTTTAGCCTGTAGATCAACAAATTCTTAGAAATGCATTAATTTTCTTTTCTTTTTTCTTTCTTGTTCTTTTTGGTACTGGGGATTGAACTCGAGTCCTTGCACCTGCAAGGGAGGCTGCGGAACCACTGAGCAAAATCCCTGGCCCCAAAACACATTAATTTTCAAATCAGATGTTCAAAGAGGATGGATGCTGGAAAATCAAAGAAACTATCAAATACTGAAGGGTCAATCAAAACTTCCCTCCATAAATTCATCTCAGTTTACAAGTGATTCCTTGAAACTGGTAATACACTGCTCAAGATGAAATCTTGCTCAGTATGCAAATATATATGTGCTAATTCTCCATGATGACAGTATTTATTATATATTACAAGCATATATTTATGAAAACATTAGAGTAAAAGTAAAATATAATCAGCTAGGCATGGTCTCGCATGTATGTAATCCAAGAAAAGAACTTCAGACATTGCTACAGTATATTTTATCAGATGTATGCAATATTTACCTCAACCCAGGTGAGCATGCACAAGGAAAGGGAAGTATAGACACACTATGGCTAGGCATGCAGATTGTCGATACAGGATAAATCATTACCTGTAGGGAGCCATTCTACATAATTTTTTTGGGAAAAGTCATTTCAAAATTAAATTACGCCTACAGCTGTCCAAGGCCCAATGTCACCTTGCCCTCGACCTGGCTGTGGTACGTGGAAACACAACTCTGTACTCTGGTCACAGCTGAGGCTTCAGTGGTCACGTGATACTGTGCAGCTCAAGGGCAAGAGTACATCAGCTGAAGACATCCTGGCTCTTCCAGAACCAAGCAGTGATGAAAAAGAGAAAGGGTTCACCTGGGGGAAGGACAGCTTCTTTATTAGCCTGCTATCTCCTCCCACCTACTGTATGGTAAGAATGCTCTCTTCACTGCCCTGTCAACATAAGATTACCTGGGCCCCAAGACACCTGATACTCCCCCCAATTCTTGATTGTACCCAATAAGGAATGGCTAGCTCAGGAGTGTCTTGTCTTTGCCCACTCCGAGGCACTGGCCTCCCAGGCAGCCCCTCCCCCCATGTACTATGAAATTACAAGTCTCTATTGTCTTCCTTTAGCCCTCACTGTCGCCCTTTCTAGGCAGTTGGAGGATTGATTGCCCTCTGATAATTACCTGGTCAGATACAAGGGGTAACAGAGAAGAGTTTCTCTTGCTGGTGTAGAGCTAACTGATAACATGGTGCCTACCCTGTGCGATGTCCCAGGGTCAATTCACAATAACAGTAACACACACGCACATGCACAAATACACACACACACACACACACACACGACTACAGCATAGGAAAGTGGTGTTTGTCTGATCAAAGATAAGGATGTCTCAGCATCTAAACCTATCACAAAATTTACCACAAAAATCAACAAAAAACCTCATCTGACTATCTGCCTCTTGGCATAAATATATTTTCTAAAATTCAATTTATATCCATTATTTCATAAAGGCCCTTAAAAAAGAAGAAAACATTAAATGAAACTTCATAACTCGATGAAACTCATGGACCATACAACTCGGACATGGGTCCCCAAAGGAAGGAACTCTCTAGCTATTATGATAAAATCAGAGATAAGTATGTTCACTGTCTCCACTATTCAGTCACGGGAGACCAAACGTAGTATGTGGTGTTATAAGGCAATAAACCGAAATTAGTGACATGACCCTTGAGGTGAAAGAGACAAAATTACTCTCCAGAAATAATTCAAGAATCAAGATGTAATATTTTAGAAAAATAACAGAACCATGCTGCCAAACACAGGATCAACTGGAAAAAATCGCAGAGTTTCTCATAGTCCTAACATTCACTAAATCTATGTCAATTTAATAAAGCTAATTTATTCCAACAAAAGAGAAAAAACTGTGAAGAAATAGCTCTAAATCATTTAACTCTAACCATCAACATACCCTACACACATGGAAACCTTCTGTATTTTGTTTTGCTGTGTTGTGTTTTTGAGGAAGGGTCTTCCTTTGTAGATCAGACTAGCCCTGAACTCACTGTGTAGGCCAGGCTGCCTTGAACTTGTGGCAATCCTCCTGCCTCAGTCTCCCGAGTGCTGGGATTACAGGTATAGAAGAAGAGCTAAAGCGGCCTTCACAGAGAGCCACCATCCTGCCCGAGTTCCCAGGATCGTCCACAGCATGCTCCTCAGATGCAGTGAGTCATCCTATTTTTGCCTTTCTCCTCTTTTTCTCTTTGTTTGGCCCAAGTTCACTCTGCAGAGCTGGTGTCTTCCACACTCATTCACATCCTACTTTTCAAATAAACTTTTTGGCACTGATATTGGCTTCTCTCCAATTCCTTCTTTGAGGCAAGAAGGGCCTGGAATACTTTGGATTGGTGATGCATTTCTAAAGGAACCTCCAGATAAGAAAAGGGCTAAGAAGGAAGACCCTGGAGTGTGGGCTCTGGGCTCCAAACCTTACTCCAACAAGGTGGCTGTCTATCTCCTCGTATCTCTTCCTTTCCTAATAAACTGATTCTTTCTCCTTCTAAACCTCTATCTCTAATGCATTGTTTATGTAAGTTTACAAATTTGGGATTCAATTTCCTGTTACTGGGACAAAATACACCATACCCACAACATAAATGAGAAGCTTTTATCCCTCACAGTTTCAGTCCATGATTAGCTGGGAATAAGGGAGACACAGGTAGCAAAACAACACGATAGAAGAAAAGGTGCCAGGAAGCAGAGAGAGAAGGCAAATGATGGACAAGAGGATACACTGCTCCAAGTCCCACTCCCAGGGACCCGCCTCCACCCAGGTGCCTCCTCCTAGCATCACATTCAGTTACTCAACACATCAACCAATGAATCCACTGATGTGCATGCATCCCATGACACCCAAACAACTTTCAAACATGAGGTGTTTTGCTCCAGTGGAAAGCCGGGACACCCAACACATCATCATAACATATGTGTGAGCCAGCAGCTCCTCTGTAACCCTCCTGATGTCCCCGCACTTTCTACAGAG
Source organism: Heterocephalus glaber (assembly GCF_053883595.1). NCBI lineage: Eukaryota > Metazoa > Chordata > Mammalia > Rodentia > Bathyergidae > Heterocephalus > Heterocephalus glaber. Next base: position 42,312 of record NW_028258400.1, read on the forward strand.
AAGCATGGCTGCAGGCACTGAGCTACCTAAGGCAGGACCCTGGCCATGCTGAAGTCACCTCACCGGGATGGTGTAAGATGCTGAGGTCCTGGCTGCTGGCACATCCTCACCGTGAGGCCAGAAAGGACCAAGGTTGTGGCATCAGTGGTTGACATGAAAAAGCAAAGACAACACAGCCGATAAAGGGAGACCCAAGTCCTGCCAAGGCTGGTTCCATCCAGACAATAAAATCAGCAACTACAACTAAGAACAATGCAACAACTAAAAACAATGCAAAATCAGACTCAGTGGGATAAGGGAGTGAAGAAGCTGAAATTCAAACTTCCCTATAATATTCTGGGTAATAGCTTGTGGCAAAAAAATAACAATATTTTTAGCATATTAACACTACTATAATAACCTCAATTATTAACTCCTTTAAAATTCCAGAGATTTTTAAGCTAGAAAAACTCTGCTTCATGCTGTGATGTTAAAGCCACTGAGAGCACCCAAAAATCCACCTTGTTGTCACCTCTGGGCGTAGTTAGATGGAATCAAAGAGATGAACTAGAAATAAGCATAGTTGGTCTGTTCATCACAATCATGATTCTATGGAGGTTTATGCATGCATATGTTAATATAACAAATAATTTATGTCAAAATTTGTTTGGCTTCTTTGGGTGTAGTCCTCTATTTTCTAAGAATATCAAATCCTTAAGTATAAATCATGAAACAAGATTTCTAAATCCTTCAGGCAACGTCTCTCCTCTTTCCTATGAACAACAAGCATCAAAAGAAACGATAGGGCCACTCCCTACCGAGGTCCTGAGTCGCACAGAACATGCCTAATCAGCCCTCTGCAGACAGGCAGGTTTGCCCATGCCCTACTGAGGTCCCCAGTCACACGGAATACGCCGAATCATCCCACTGCACACAGGAAGGCCTGTGCACACCCTATGGAGGTCCTGAGTCACGGGGAAGACACAGAATCACCCCACTGCAGACAGGCAGCCACCTGGTTCCACACTACAAAGACGCAGAGGACACCAGACCACCAGACCAAGGTACTGAGTCCCGCTGTTCCCGGCCCAGAGGTAGGGGCTTCTGAGCCGTCATTCCACTGCTCCTGGTCCAGAGGAAGGTGCTTCCCAGTCACCATCCCTCCCGGTGCTCCCAGCCCAGAGGAAAGGGATTTTGGGCCACCTTCCATCCTGCTCCTCCTGGCCCAGAGGAAGGGGCTTCCGGGCAACCATCCCTCCCATGGCTCCCAGCCCAGAGGGAGGGGATTCTGAGCTGGCATCCCACTGCTCCTGGTCCAGAGGAAGGGGCTTCCCCGCAACAATCCTTCCCACTGCTCCCAGCCCAGAGGAAAGGGCTGTTGGGTCACCATCCCTACTGCTGCTCCCGGCCCCTGTCCCACCTCACCCAGCTCAGAGTAGGTAATCTGTGCAGGTGCTAACAGCACCCCACCCCAGTCGAAATGAGAAAACACGTAAATAAGTTTCAAAACCAGACTTCCAGATCAGCTACAGCAACCCCAAAGGGAAATGAGATGGAACACTCTGATACTCAACCACCTGGACCCACTGAACTAGCAACAAAAGGGGATCTGGAAAAAATGAAATCAGAAGTAATTTCTCAGATAACAGGAGAAACTGTGCCCCTAGTGCAAGACACGATTAATAAATCTAGAGAGGAACTCAGGAACATGATGGAATCCCAACATAAGAAACAAATGGAATCCATAAAACAGATGCAGATAGATTTCCAGGACATGAAAAACTCCACTGAAAGTCTACACAGCAGAATGAGCCAATGTGAGGACAGAATTTCAGATATAGAAGATAGGATTGCAATTAGTGACCAGGAAAAGAAAAATTGCTTCAAAATTATAAGGGAACATGAGAAATCAATCCAGCAGCTGCTAGTGATGCAAAGAAGAATAACATAAGACTGATTGGGCTCAATGAAGAAACACGAGAGAGTGGAGATGGCATAAAAAAATCTCTTCACAGAAATAATGGCAGAAAACTTCCCAAGTAGGGGAAAAGAGCTTGACATACAGATAAGTGAGGCATATAGGACTCCAAATAGCCTTGATCAAAAAATATCTACGCATAGGCATGTAATTGTTAAGATTCCAGAAACACAACAGAAGAACAAAGTTCTACAAGCAGTCAGAGAAAAGAAACAAATCAAATACAAAGGAAAGAATCACAGCAGACTTCTCAACAAAAACCATCAAGGCAAGAACAGCTTGGAGTGATGTATTTCAAGCCCTAAAGGAAAACAGCCTCCAACCCAGATTGATGTACCCTGCAAAACTATCTTTCAAAATTAATGGAGAAATAAGATACTTTCGTGACAAAGAGCACCTTAGGAACTTCGTGAATACCAAACCAGCACTCCAAAGAATTTTACACAATATCCTAGGAACAGACATTGAGGATCACAACCCCAGGAAGCAAAGCAGAATGAACCCATCTGGCATGACAAGAAATTAAATGTCAAGTGGGAGAACCCAACAAAAAGAAAAAGTCATGGCAATGACAAGTCAATGTGTTTCAGTTATAACCATCAATGTTAATGGTCTCAATTCACCAATCAAAAGAAATAGACTGGCAGAATGGGTCAAGAAGCAAAATCCAACAATATGCTGCAAACAAGAAACACACTTAATTCAAAAGGAAACCCTTAAAAGGAAATTTAATGGGTAGAAAACAATACTCCATGTGACAGGAACCCCAAAAAAAGCAGGAGTAGCTATCCTCTTGGCAGATCAAGTACATTTCAAACCAACACTGATTAAGACAGATGAAGAAGGACACTACATCCTTGTAAAGGGCACAATCCAAGAGGAAGACATGACAATCATAAATATCTGTGCACCAAACACTAGTGCCCCCAACTATATAAAACAGATACTAATGGACATGAAAAGTCATATATGCACTAATACAATTGTAGTGGGGGACCTCAACACCCCACTGTCACAAGTAGATAGATCAACATGACTAAAAATAAGTAATGAAATACTAGAACTCAATCGAACTCTTGAACAAATGAACTTAACAGATGTTAACAGAGTCTTCCACCCCACAAAATCAGAATATACATTCTTCTCAGCTGCACATGGGTCATTCTCCAAAATAGACCACATACTCACACACAGAACATGTTTAAGTAAGTGCAAAGGAACTGAAGTTATCCCCTGTATATTATCAGATCATAGTGCGATGAAATTGGAGATCCATAGCAAAAGAAACTCAAAAAATTTCATAAACACATGGAAATTGAACAACACACTTCTGAATAACCAATGAGTCACAGAGGAAATTAAAGAAGAAATCAGATAGTTCCTTCAATTAAATGACAATGACAATACAACATATCAGAATCTATGGGACACAATGAAAGCAGTCTTATGAGGGAAATTCATAATAGTGAATACACATATTAGGAAAACAGAACGAGCCCCATTAAACAACCGGATGGTGAACCTCAAGCTTCCAGAAAAAGAAGAGCAGGACAACCCCAACGCTCATACAAGGGAGGAAATTATTAATATCAGAGGAGAAATCAATGCAATGGAGACTAAGAGAACGATACAAAAAAAATCAATGAAGCCAAGAGTTGGTTCTTTGAAAGAATCAATAAAATTGACAAACCTTTAGCCACCTTGTCAGAAAAAGGAAAGAAAAGGCCCAAATCCATGCAATTAGGAATGAAAAGGGTGAAATTACAACCAGCAGAAATCCAGAGGATCATCAATACCTACTTCCAGAACCTATACACCAATAAGATGGACAACACAGAAGAAATGGACAGATTCCTAGATACATATGAACTACCGAAGTTGAACGAAGAAGACCTCAAAATTCTGAACAACCCAATATCAACAAAAGAAATTGAAAAAGTAACTAAAAACTTATCAACTAAGAAAAGCCCGGGCCCTGATGGCTTCACTGATGAATTCTACAAGACATTTAGAGAAGAACTACTGCCACTACTGTTTCAACTCTTCAATGAAATGGAAAGGGAAGCAATACTCCCAAATTCATTCCTGGAAACAAGCATCACCTTGATCCCCAAAGCAGAGAAAGACCCAACCGAAAAAGAGAAATGTAGGCCAATCTCACTAATGAACATAGATGCAAAAATCCTTAATAAGATAATGGCAAACAGAATGCAGAAGATCATCAAGAAGATCATATACCCTGATCAAGTGGGATTCATCCCAGGGATGCAGGGATGGTTCAATATACGAAAATCAATCAATGTAATACACTATATCATTAGAGCCAAGGACAAAACCCATATGATTATCTCCATAGACGCAGAAAAAGCGTTTGACAAAATCCAACATGCGTTTATGATAAAAACCCTCCAAAAAATTGGAATAGATGGTCTCTACCTCAAACTGATAACAGCCATCTCTGAAACACCAACAGCCAATATCATACTAAATGGTCAAAAACTGAAATCCTTCACACTCAAATCAGGAACAAGACAAGGATGTCCACTATCACCACTCCTGTTCAATATAGTTCTGGAAACATTAGCCACGGCAATTAGACAAGAGAAAGAAATAAAAGGAATAAAGATAGGAAATGAAGAAGTCAAATTGTCATTATTTGCAGATGACATGATACTCTATATAGAAGACCCCAAGAACTCCACCAAAAGTCTTCTAGACTTAATAACCAAATTCAGTCAAGTAGCTGGTTACAAGGTCAACACACAAAAATCAAGAGCTTTCCTCTACACCAATGACAGACTCACTGAGAGAGAAATAGGGCAAATAATTCCTTTCACAATAGCATCCAAAAAACTGAAATACCCAGGAATCATCCTAATGAAAGAAATCAAAGACCTCTTCTCTGAAAACTATGGCACTCTGAAAAGAGAGATTGAAGATGATATCAGAAAATGGACAGACTTCCCCTGCTCCTGGGTAGGAAGGATTAATATAGTGAAAATGGCCATACTTCCAAAACTGCTATATAGACTTAATGCAATTCCAATTGAGATCCCAGCAGCATACTTCATAGACCTCGAGAAAACAATCCAAAAATTCATTTGGAACAAGAAGAGACCCAGAATAGCAAAAGCAATACTAGGTAACAGACACATGGCAGGGGGTATCACAACCCCCAACCTGCAACTATACTACAAAGCTACTGTGATAAAAACAGCATGGTACTGGAAAGAAACAGACCTGAGGACCAGTGGAACAGATTAGAAGATGCAGAAACAACGCCAGACACACTCAGCCATCTCATCTTTGACAAAGGAGCCAAAGACCCTCACGGGAGGAAAGATAGCCTCTTTAATAAATGGTGCTAGACAAAGTGGGCTTCAACTTGCCAAAGATTAAAACTAGACCTGTATCTCTCACCATGCACTAAACTAAAATCAAAATGGATTAAAGATCTAAATATTAAAATAGAAACTCTGAACCAGTTGGAACAGAGGTTAGGTAGATCCCTTGAAGACATTGGTGTAGGAAGAGATTTTATGAACAAAACCTTAGTTGCCCATGTACTAGCACAAACACTCAACAAGTGGGATCTCTTCTTATTAAAAGGCTTCTGCACAGCAAGAGAAACCACCAGCAGTGTGAAGAGACAACCCACAATGTGGGAAAAAATCTTCACCTGCTCTTCCTCAGACAAAGGTCTACTATCTCAAATCTATAAAGAACTGAAAAAGATCAGACCTCCCAAATTTAAAGACCCAATCCAAAAATGGGCATCTGAAATGAACAGACATTTCTCAGACAAAGAAGTAGAAATAGCAAATAAAGACATGAAAAAATGGTCAACATCACTGGTCATTCGAGAGATGCAAATGAAAACAACACTGAGATTCCACTTCATTCCAGAAAGAATGGCTGCTACCATGAAATCCACCAATAACCAATGCTGGTGGGGCTGTGGGGAAAGAGGAACCCTGCTCCACTGCTGGTGGGAGTGTAGACTGGTGCAACCACTGTGGAAATCAGTCTGGAGATACCTCAAAGAACTGGGACTGGAAGTCCCATTTGACTCAGCTATTCCACTGCTGGGGATCTTCCCCAAAGAATTAAAAGAATCATACCACAGTGATATATGTTCACCCATGTTCATAGCAGCACAGTTTGTAATAGCTAAAACTTGGAAACAGCCCAAATGCCCATCAACTGGAGACTGGATCAAGAAAATGTGATTTTTTTTTATAAAATGGAGTACTACTCAGCCATAACAAATGAGAAATTAGAGACATTTATAGCTAAGTGGATGCACATTGAAGGAGATACTCTTAAGTGAAATAAATAGGACACACATGTATAAATACTGAATAGTTTCTCTCGTGTGAGAAACTGAAAGTGTAAATAAGGACTAAATGTATAATAGGTCATGTGAAATAGGAAGAAAAGGGGCAAAGGGGAAAGAAGTGGGAGGGCTAGGGGAAAGGATAGAAGGGAATGAGATTAATATGAGAAAATGGAAAAATAGGAACAAAATCTTTGTAAATAGGGAGGACTGGAGGGGTTGAAGGGAGGGCTGGGCAAGGGTGAAAAACAAGAACCAAGAGAGACTATGTAAAGGTGCAAATTTCCAATGATGAATGTCATTATATTGTATACCTAAAATGTACCAATGATTGGAATGAATAATCGATATTGTAAAATAGGAAGGAAAGGTCCAAAGGGGTAGGGGTAGTGGGAGGGGCAGGGGAAAGGAAAGAAGGGAAAGGAAAAATGATGAGAAATGGAAAAAATGGAAATAAAGTTTTTGTAAATAGGGAAGGGTGGAGGGGGTGAAGGGAGGGCTAGGAATGGGGAAAAAGTAAGAACCAAGATGCATTATGTAAAGGTACAATTCCCAATGAAAAATGTAATTTTGTTGTATACCTACAATGTACCAATAAAAGAATTTAATACAGAAAAAAAAAAAAAGAAAGAAATGATGGGGAAGAAATTCACAAGAAAACCCACACTCAGAATGTTAAACATGTTTCTGAGCTTACCCATCACTCTCTTTGTGCCCCACACACCCAGGGTGTCTCCCTCCCAGCTGGTGATGAAAATATGCAAAACCAGGAAACTTAAACTGGGAACTTCCACACAGTTTCTTATCCATCCTCCCAGGGCAAAGTTTCTTTCTTTCTACAGGATTAATTCTGAAAAGATGCAACAACTCACTCACCCATTCACTGAAGGCTGACCTAGGCCTTTTCCAAGTTTCTCTTCAAAATTCAAACGTGTGTTTTTTGCTGAACACTAGGAAATTCTCCAACAGTAACAGGCGAGGCCAAGCTTCAATGCTCACACCACTCAGAGTTATGACCATTCTGTCAAATCCAGAGCCCATGTCTAATACACGATCCGATTCCAAAAATAACTGTCTTTATTCCAAAGGATATATACTGACACTGTTCAGGAAAGCATAATAGTTTTTGTTTCTTTGTTCCAGACTCTGGGGAGAATTATCATTTCAATAAAAATTATTATGAACTACCAGTCCGAAATTTATAGAAACTTATGTAACGGTGCGGGAATCCACAGATTAATTTCACACTGATTACTGAGCATTCTTTAAGGACACAAATTACAATTTTCAGGACATGAATACAAATAATTGATTTTTATTTTGACTTTACATTATGATCATGTAAACAGAAATGATTGCAAACCTGTCACCATGGCTGGGCTTGGTCTTCCACACCTGTACTCACATCACTCATAAAATGAGGCAGCAGCAGGACGTGTAACTTCCAGCTTATACATCACAGGGATGCACTATCAAAACTAAATAATACTAAAACATGAAGAATGGATGTAGCTTAGAGCCAATGTCCTGAATTCAGTCACAGGTACTCTTCCCACGACACTTGGATAATGATGCTCACCTAATTTTTTATCCCACAACAAAGCCAGACCTAAGTTTGTTTTTGCCTCATAAGACATAAGGTAAACGGAATAAACACAAGTCTTGTCAGTCTAACTTTAACTAAGTTTCTCAGGATTTTTCCAGCCTGTGACCTCTGAATCACATTCAACACAAGGCAGCATTAAAAGCAAAATGTAAATTATGAAGAAGTAACCAGGGAAGCCACCAAAAAAAATACCCCCAAGGAAACAAGAAAATACAATCTAGCAGTTACTAGGTAACACTAAAAAGACCAACCAAAGCTTACTGCAGTGAGAGAAAAGCTAGAACATAACACAGATCATATTATTAATATGTTTACAGAAATTATGCCAGAAAATTTCCCAAATATATGGAAAGAGTTAGAAATACAATTAAGCGAGGTTTCCAGACAGCAAACTATGATGAAAAAATGCTCAGCAAGATATGTCCTTTCTAAATTGCCAACCTAAAGATTTTTCCAAGAAGTCAAAGAAAAACAATAAATCACATATAAAGATAAACTCATTAGAATTACAGCAGACTTCTCAACAGAAAACTTGTAGGCCAGAAGAGCTTGGAGGGAAGTATTTCAAGCTCATAGAGCAAATAGCTTCCAACCGGTTTAACATGCCCACCAATGTCTTCCTTCAAACTATGTGGAGAAATAAGGACATTTCATGAAAAAGACCAATGCAAGACATTCATGACTATGGAACCAGCACTTGAGAAAATAAGAATAACCTACCCAGAAATGAAGAGACCAGTACAACTAAAACTCCCAATGAAATGAAAACAACAAGCCAATCCAATAGATAAACATCAAAAAAAGACAGGAAAATAAAGAGGAGTCACCAATAAAAATGAGCAAAATGAGAGTAAATAATCAACACATAACAGAAATATCTATGTTAATCGCCTTAACCCTCCAATTAAAAGACACAGATTAGCAAACTGGATCAAAAACTGAATTTAACAGTCTGTTGCATGCAAGAATTTCATCTAAACCAAAGAGACATTCATAGACCGAAAATCAAAAGGTGGAAAACAGTATTATCATCTACCAAGATCTCCAAAAAGTAGTGGTAACAATTTTAATCTCAGACATGGTAAACTTCAAGTTAAAACTGATCACAACAGACAAAGCAGATACTACATACTAGTTAGGGGAAGAATCCAACAAGAAGAGACAGTGCTTATAAATATTTAGGCATCAAATACTAGAACACCTATCTTCATAAAAGAAACACTGCTGAACAAAAAAGATGAAATAAATACTAACACAATCATAGTGGGAAATCTTAACACCCCACTTTCACAAACTGGTAGATCAACTAAAAAATATATCAAGAAGAAAATATCAGAGCCGAACCACAACCTTGAACACACGGACTTAAAGGCACGGACAGAACGTTCCACCCCACTATAACAGAGTATACATTTTTTCTGTAGCACACAGTACTTTCTCCAAAACAGAGCTCCTCATAATCCACAAGCCTGATTAAGTAAATATAAAAAATCAGGATCAGCCCATGTGTACCTTCAGACCACTGCACAATGAACATATAAATCAAACACAGAAGAAATCACAGAAAGTGTAGAAGCACTTTGAAAATTAAAAACACACTACTAAATAAACAATGAGGCACAGAAGGAATCAAGGAAGAAATTTAAACATTTCTGGAAGTTCAGGACAATGCCTGTACAATTCACCAGACCCTCTGGGACACTAGGAAAACAGAGCTAAGAGGGAGGTTTTTTTTGCAATCAATGCTCACTCACATTAGGAAAAACAGAGCAAGCTCAAATACATAACCCTTTGAGATATTTTTAAATACTCCAAAAACAAGAGCAATTGAGGACCAAACTGAATTTAACAAGAAAAATTATGAAGATCAGAATGAAAATCAATGAAATTGAGATGGAAAAACAAGACAAACAATGAATTGAAGATTCAATCAAATAAATAAAACAGATAAGCCTTGAGGGCAAATCGAAATGATCTTTCAGAGACAGGAGAGTTGGGTAAAATTAAAAAGTTTATTGCCAGGCAAGGACAGCCTCAGGAAAGGAGTCCTTCTACACTGACCCAGAGATAAGAAAGTTTCTCCTTTTTATACCTTGCTCCTAGGCTCTGGGGTAGCGATTACACAGAATGTGGCAAGAGCAGCTTAAGTTGCAATCACACAGGATGTAGCAAGGGTGTGATAAAGCAATTTTCCCAGGTGTCAAGGTTGGGTACATAGATAAACAAACTTCAAGGCTGGCCTCTAATCTCTCCAAGAACAGGCTGCCCCACAAGAGGGGGAAGGCCCACCTGGAGTTTTCAAACACAAGTTTCAAACAGGGTTTTAGGGTAGCCCACACAAAGTACTTAAGCACTGCATTATTACTACATTACAATAATTACCCATTCCAACTTACCTCTGGCAGCTCTTTAAACCTCAAGCCCTTAGGGAAACTTACCAAGAGAAAGAGGGAAAATGCTCACATCTTTGTAATTAGAACTGAAAAAGGCAAAATCACAACAGACAATGGCAAATTCTAGACGACAGTAACTGCTGTGGAAAATTTTATTCCAGCAAATTGGAAAAGTTCAAAGAAGTGGACAGGTTTCTAGACTCATACGAATTTCCAAAGCTAACCCAAGAAATCACAAATATGCTGAACAAACCAATAACAAGCAATGGAATTAAGACAGTAATAATCTACCAAATTAAAAAAAAAAAGCCCAGGACCTGACGGATTCACTGCTGAACGACAGGAAGCATTTAAGGAACACCCATACTCAAGCTCTTCCAAGAAACTTAAAGGTGTGCAGTGTTTGCAAATTCATGTACAGAAGCCAGCATCACCCTTGATTCAAAACCAGTTAAAGACCCATCCACTACTGGCCAATCTCCTTATGGAACATAGATGCAAAAATGCTCAAGAAGATATTCGTGAATACAAGGTGGCACAGAATCAAAAAGATCATCCATCCTGACCAAGTAAGTTCCATCCCAGAGATTTAAGGATGGTTTATTATATGTAAATCAACATATGTAATACACCACATAGAGAGAAGCAAGGTCAAAACCACATGATCAGATAAAAAGACACAAAATCTTTGAACACAATCCAACACATGTTATGATAAAATCTGAATCCTGAATTTGACAGAAAGCTATTTATGACAAACCATTGGCCAGTATCACATTAAATGGGGAAAGACTAAAAGCACTCACTCTCAAACATATGTAAGCAGACAAGGATGCCCTCGATGACCACTTTTATTCAACGTAGTATTCAAAACATTAGCGAGAGGAATCAGGCAAGAGATAGAAACAAAAGGGCCACATACAGGAGAAAACGCTCAGATTACCAGTACTTGCAGATGCCACGATAGTCTACAGGGAAGACCCAAAGGATCTCACCGAAAACCACTTCAAATTAATAACCAACTTGAGAAATGCAGAAGGATACAACACCAACACTCAAAAATCAATAGCATTTTTGTACCCCAGTAACGGACTCAATGGGAAGGAAAATATGAGAACAATATTCATGGTAGCATCAAGAAAAATTGAATACCTAGGAATTTACCAAACAAATGAAGTGTAAGGCTTCTACAAAGAAAACTACAATACTAATGGAGTATTACTCAGCCATAAAGAATGAGAAACTAGAGACAGTTATAGCTAAATGGATGCACATTGAGGCCATACTCTTAAGTGACTAAATAGGACACACATGTGAAAATACCGAATAGTTTCTCTGGTGTGAGAAACTGAAAGTGTAAAATAGGACCAAAAGGTATAATAGATAACATGAAATAGGAAGAAAAGGGGCAAAGGGGAAGGGGAAGGGGAACTGAGGGGGGGAGAGGAAAGGAAAGAAGGGAAAGGAAAAAATATGAGGAAAGGAAAAAACGGGAACAAAGTCTTTGTAAATAGGAAGAGGTGCAGGGGTAGAAGGGTGGGCAGGGGATTGGGGAAAAAAATAAGAACCAAAATATGTCATGTAAAGGTACGACTTACGAATGATGAATCTCATTGTATTGTATGCCTAAAATGTATAAGAAAGTTAATGAATTTTGAAAAACAAAACACAAAAAAGGAAACTCTGAAAAAAGAGATGGGTGGGAACATCACAAGATGGAATGCTAACCCCGTTCCTGGGTTGGCAGAATCAACATTGTCCAAACAGCCATACTCCCAGAACTGTTACACAGATTTAATGCAGTCCCACTCAAAATACCAACAGCATACCTCACAACCTGATGAAAACATGTCTCAAATTCATATGTAATGAGAAGGGACATAGACTATCAAAAGCATTCTTGGACAATACGAGCAAAGCAGGGGGCATCACCATGCCCGAATTCAAGCTATACTACAAAACAGTGATAAAACTGGAATTGTACTAAAGCAACAAGAGGCACATGAGTCAATGGAATGGAACAGAGGACTAAGAAACTTCCCCAGACACATTCAGCTATTTCATCCTTGACAGAGAGGCCAAAAGCATTGGAAAGAATGACAGCCAATCAAACGATGGTGCTGGGGAAGCAGGGTATCTGTTTGCAGAAAATTGAAACTGGACCTATACTTCTCACCATGAACAAAACTAAAATCAATATGGATGAAAGATCTAAACATTAAAAGAGCAATGTTGAACCTAGTGGAAGTTACAATAGGTAAAATATTTGAAGCCACAGGGGCAGCAAAGAATATACTAAACAAAACTGCAATTGCACAAGAAATAACACCAAGAATCAACAAATGGGATTATATCAAACTGAAAAGCTTCTGTACAGCAAGGAAATCAATCAGTAGAGTGAACAGACAACCTACAGAGTGGGAAAATATTCTTACCAGCTTTTCCTCAGACAGAGGACTGATATCTAGAATATATTAAAAATGAAAAAAAAGTTAGACCACCGAAAATAAAAGATTCAATCAAGAAATGGGGAAGTAAAATGAACAGACAGTAAGTAGTTCATAGAGCAAGAAATACAAATGGCCAATAAATACGGAAAAAGTGTTCAACATCTCTGGCTACTAGTGAAATGCAATGAGAACAACGCTAAGCTTCCATAAAGAATGGCAATTATTAAGAAATCAAACAATATGAAATGCCAGTGAGGCTGTGAGAGAAGAAATTCTGCTACATAGTGGGTGTATATGTACATCTAGTGCAAACATTATGCAAATCACTATGGAGTTTTCCCAGAGAACTGAAATTAGAAATTCCATATGACCCAGCTATCCTCCTCCTAGGTATCTTTCCCAAAGATCTAAAGACACTGTACCTCAGCAATACTTGGAAACCAACCTTTGTAGCACCACAACTCAGAACAGCTAAATCCCAGAAGCGACCTGCATATCCATCAACAGATGGCTGCATATGGACAATGTAGTACACATACATTATGGAATACTATTTAGTTACAAAGAAAGAAAAATTTGAGATCCTTGTGGGAAATGGATGCACCTGAAAAATTAAGCAGTGAGTGAAATAAATCACACACACAAGTTTAAATACCACATACTAACTCTCGTTTGAGTCAGGCAAAGTACAATAAAAACCACAACAAAGGATGGATAGAAGGAGACAAGAGGATCGATCTCTTGCAGATGGAAAGTGGTCCTGGATACTGAGGGTGAGAGGAGAGGGGAAGACAAAATAAACAGAACAAAGATATACCATGTAAAAGGACCTAATAACTTCAATGTATGTACACATTTTGCCATAAACATGAAATAAGGTTAATAATATCAACATGAATAAAAACAGAGAGAGGGGATTTAGAGAAGGATGGAGACATGAGGGAGGGAACGGAATTAAAGAAGAATCAAGCTGTATTATGTACATGTACCCCCTACACAAGGTGACTGCAAACTGCCTGTACTGTAAATGTGTAGTAACAAAAAAGTACACAGTATGTCCAAACGTCTGACTATTGCAAAATGATTCCCAAATCCTACCTAGTTAGCGTATCACCTAATTCACTTACCTTTTGAGTATGTGGCGAATATGCTAGAAAATACTCCCTTGGCAACAGACCAAGTAAGCACACATTCTCCCTTCATGTTTTCCCTAAGAACAACCTGACTTGCAGAGAAGATCTACGGTGTAGGTGCCGCTACTGCCACCCTTCCTCCTGCCATTCTCTTCCACCTCCTCTCATCCACCCTAAGCAGAAAACCCTTTCTGCCTAGTGATCGAGAACCCTGCAACAACTTGTACTTAGGGCTTCTGCTCTACACTAGGACTCCTTTGAAAGTCTGCCTCAGAGAGTATTTCAGTATTTAAACAGTGCCTACAGACAGGCCAAGATCTGTAGCCATTAGTTCAGAGATGACACCCCGTCCCTCTCTACTCATACACATATCACATATGTGCATGTCCACGCAAAACTCCCAGCTCAAGGCATTTCTTTCTCAGCATGGGTTTAACAGGCAGCCCCTCCTGGAAATCGTCCTCAGCAGGTACGCTTTCCCCTGGCCTTGCTAATACCCTTACATCCCTTCCATTTTTCCCAGAACCCTAAGCTCTATGGCAGTCTCCCTTAAATAGTCTACTCGCGAGAAGGGGTGTCGCCTAAACGATTAAGTAAGATTACAAATTTCTTTTGCATGCTCTTTATGGAGCCCAGGAGTGCACTGGGTGTTGGGCAGGTGTTCACCACTGAGGCAGCTCAGCACACTTCCTTGAATTCTCAGGACTTTTGTCAATACCTACAGTGAGTTTGGAAATGTGAGGTCATATTGGAAATTTAGGAGCTCGCCATCAATATGAAAGAGCAGAAGTCTGAGGAGAGGAGTTATGGCTATGAGACCCTGCATCACAGACATCTGTAAAACTCAGATCCTGCAGATCTGCTGCTGACAGGAATGAGACAGGACCTAGCCCACCACAGCTGCACCCAGGTTCCACCCAACTCTGAGTCGGGGTCTCCCCAAGCCCGTTCCCCTCCCAGACTGGTGGAGATGCGAGGGCAGCAGGGGGTTCCCAAGATGGCACTGTGCGCCGGCGGTGTCCCGGGGAGGACAAGGGTCTGGGGACCCGGAGCTAGCCCTGCCCCAGCAAGGGCCGAGAGGGACAGAGGATGACTCACTGCCAGTCCAGGAGGACATGAGTCTGGAGCTCAGCACCCAGGCTCTAGCCACCACAGCTGGCTCTGACCACTCTAACCAGACCTCACTCACCCCGATTCCACCCAACTTCAGGGCTCCATGCCACAGCGTTACCATTGCGTGGCCTCTGGGTCTCCCGGGGTCACTCCGATGCTGGCAGCAGCCAGCAGAGGTCACAGCAGGCGGTGGGCAGCGCTCCGCCCGCGGACCAGTCCTCAGGCACCGCCCTTTGGTGCCTTGACACCGGAAGAACCCGCCTACCTTGGCCCACCTGATTGGACAGTTCATACAGCCCGCCCCTTCGTCACTGATTGGCTCCTGATCTATTGCCCTCCCTCGGAGCCAAAAACAAGGAGAGAAAGGAACCCCTGTCTGCAAGAGTGGATCCCAGCTGAAGGGTTGCAGCGCAGACTTCGGGCCCAGCTGTCTTCTACTGTGTTAACCTCGCCTCGCCTCCAGGATACTTGCATTTAAGGGCTGTATCCCAGGCTTTTCATTGCTGTTCCTGTTTTCTTAAAAGACTCAGTGGAAGGCCCGAGGATTTATCTCAGTGGCATGGCACCTGCCTCGCAAGGACCTGAGTTCGATCCCCGGTACCAAAAAGCAGACTCTGTGGGCTCTTCCCGAAAATGGGTCACAAATGTGTTCAGAAGGTTCTAGGGCCAATGTGCTAGGGAAGAATCAATCCCTGATGTCAGAAAACACCCTGCGTCCAGGCCAGGCCAGGACACAATGTGGAACAGAGGGAGAGCAGCTGTTTGAGAAGTCAGCATTTGGGAACGAGGCACCAGGCTTCATCATCAAGGTTTTCACACACTCTCTCTCCATCTATTCATTTTCAGCCAATAAAATCATGCATGCCCCCAAAAGGAACATGGTTCCTTTTGTGTAAATGCAGAATTGGGAGCTCTGGTGGGTGATCAGAACAACTAGACCGGTTTCTGCAGCAAAATACCGGTGTTCTTTCCATGTACCCTTGCTACATGACTTGTGTCCCTGTGAGACCAATGTTAGCTAAGCTGCTAAAGGTTGATTGTAGTGTGACCCACGTTGCACCCGTGTTGTGACTTCACTGTATAAATCACCCCTGACCATGGGACTCCGTGGCCACCTCATTGGTGACCTGAAAGTCCAGGAGCCATTCTCTCCTTTCCAGTGAAAGTCCTCTAACTTCTGCCTCTTGTTTGAAAGTTCATTCCTCACCATTGTGAGCCCACAAACTTGGTGCGTCTGACATGTCACAGGGCAGGTGTCATGGTTCTCCTACACCAATTTGAGTATCAAAGGTCTTCTAAAGGCCATGCACCAAAGACTTGGTTTCAGCTGCGTGGTTGTTGTGAGTTTAACCTTGCCACGCACTTTCCAACCTCCTCATCTAGTGATTCTCAAACGTGCTGGAGGAAGGAGGCCACTCGGGCTGTGCTCTAGCACAGTGGGCCCCTTCCTAGCCCTGCTTTGGGTACTGTTCCCTGGTTGTGAAGAGAGGGCCAGCTTTCCTCTGCCACACAATTCGGTACTTCCAATTTTAGGTAATGCAATTTAAGCTCAGCACAATTACTTTTCTTTTCTTTTTATAGTCTTTCTTTTGGTGTTTAGAGACATGGTCTCACTTTGTAGTTGAGGCTGACCTTGACCTCATTGTGTAGCCCAGGTTGTCCTTGAACCCATGGTGCTTCTCCTGCCTCAGCCTCTTGTGTGCTGGGAACAGAGGCATGCATCACCACATCTGGCTATTTTTTCTTTCTTTCTTTCTTTCTTTCTTTCTTTCTTTCTTTCTTTCTTTCTCTCTGGCAATGGCATTTAATCCAGGTGCTTGCATATATTTGGAAAATTTTCTGCAGCTAAGCTGTGGTGCTAGGCCTCAAAATTTTCTAGGCAAAAACCATCATATTAGAATCCTGCAGTCTCGGGCCAGGGTGTAGCTCAGTGGTGCCACGCCTGCCTGGCAAGCACAAGGCCCTGAGTTTGATCCCCAGTACTCACCTCCCCCACCAAAAAAGAATACTGCAGTCCTTATTATGTTCATCCTCATAATAAAGCCTGACCTAGAGTCCTGACAGGCCAAACTCAGCAGATAGCTCACTTCCTTGTCACTAGTCTTTCTTCCTCGTGATCTATAAACACTCTATTTCTTTTCTTTCTTTCTTCTTTTTGGTACCAGGGATCGAACTCGGGACCTTGCGCTTGCGAGGCAGGCAGCAGAACCACCGAGCTAAATCCCCAGCCCTATAAACACTCTCTACCTCAAGCTCATAATATTTATGCTCATTCAATTTGAGTCCTATTCCCCTCTGTGACAGCCCCTGTTTATGGAATGGTCTGACCTGGCATCCCCAACCCATCAGAGTTAGAAACACAGCTTCTGGTTCCCTGGGCTCTAATTAATTATACGTTAATTTGTGCACTTTTCCTTTAAGGGGAGGACAGCTAATGAATCCACATCACATGTATCTCATGTCTGTTTCCTCATCTTTCAAATAAGACTAATATCTCTGACATCCTTAGGAAGTAAGAACTCACGTGTTGGAAGCTCTTAGGACCCTATCTATTAGTAGGCATCAGGCAAGAATAAGAAACCAGTAAGACTACATTCAGGGACAGAGACTGGATGAGTAGTATGTTTTGCTGAGGCTATAGAGAACACTCACAAACTCTTATCACAAACATAAAGAGCAAGTCATGTTGGAAAACTCTGCCAATTTCTGGGACAATAAAACACACAGTTATGGTCAGTTCATTCCTGCATCTAAACACAGTACTTCACAGCCAATAAGGTAGAAAGAAAAGAGGTGTACTTTGGGTTTTTTTTTTATAGCAGGGGAGAAAAATTTGATGTTGTGATAGCTTTCTGTCTACACAGTTCTGAGATCATACACAGCATCATATATTAAGAGACTTAGTGTGGTGTGTGCGTGTGTGTGTGTGTGTGTGTGTGTGTGGTCTTGTGCATTGTGGTCCTGCTTTTTTCTTTTTGAGTAGTCAGTAACATAGAAGTTCGCAAACCTAACATGTCTGTGTCTAATTATCTCCTAAACGCACCAGCTATGCACAGATAATTTCCATTTCCTTAGTATCTTCCAGGGGATTAGATTTCAACACATGTTTCAGATGGTACATTTCATGTAGAAACCATAAAAACTCACATGATACCCATCAGTTCTTCTCCTATTTATACAAACTATATGAGGAAATAATTCAATACTAAGTTTGCACATGAATGTTTATACTTTATTGTTCATCAAAGCTAACAAGTAGTACCAATTCAAATGTCCATCAATTGCTGAATGGCCAATAATGTAAAGTACCTGTGGAATAGCATTTTAGACAGTCATCAAAAGAAATGATATTGAATTCAAGGAAAAATCTTGGAAATATGCTTTAAAAACAGGAATAGAGGCAAGAGTTCAATCATTCACCTCATAAGAAATGGCAAGAATTGAAACCTATTTAGTGGTGGGCAGTTTCTGTACTGATGAACAGTTTTTTAGTGCTACATAAAACTTCAGAAAAGTGAAGCACAGGTTAAAGAAAGCAATTCATTTAGGAAGGAATGAAAGTTTTCTAAATTCAGTGCAGATATTTTGTGTATGTTTTTACATAAGTAAACTGCAAGGTAAAGTTAATTGTACCTTACAAAAGTGGGCTGGAAGAAAACACCTAACTGAGGCGAATCCTCAGAAATATGGAGAGCCATTATCAGCATAACAAGCTACAATCAGCCAAGGAATAAAGGCAAGAGAGAGGGTGTTAGAGGTGAGATGGTGAAGAACAGAACAGTGTTGGAGTTGGAAATAGTAACTCAGGGTTCAGAAACACAATTTCTAAATTATTCATTCTTATGGCCTTGGTATTCACACCCTTAGAATGATTACAAAACAGAATAAATGCTTATTTCAAACCAGCTAACATTTACAAAATAAACTAATACAACATGAGATCTTCCTTCCATTCTTAATTATAAATAGTATATAGATTTTAATAGAGAAATTTTGGAAAATTCCTAGAAGGGCCAATGTCACAATTCTTGTTTTTTTGTTTTGTTTTGTTTTGTTTTGATTTTTATGTTGCTGTCAGTGCAATAGATGGATTCCAGGATGCTATTCCTATGAAGCGTTCAGTCTACCAATGAGGAACATTCCCTGACCTTCTCCATATGTTTACATGCAAAATATATTATTAAAGAAGTAATTGTATCAAAATCACATCATTAAACAAGGGTACAAATGTGTATACTTAAGTGATAATGTAACAGCATCCAGTGTCAAATTTTTTTTTATTAAATTCTTTTATTGGTACATTGTAGATATACAACAAAATTACATTTCTCACTAGGAATTGTACCTTTACATAATGCATCTTGGTTCTCATTTTTTCACCATTCCTAGCCCTCCCTTCATGCCCTCCAGCCTTCCCTATTTACAAAGACTTTATTTCCATTTTTTCCATTTCTCATCATTTTTCCTTTCCCTTCCTTCCTTTCCCCTGCCCCTCCCACTACCCCTACCCCTTTGGACCTTTCCTTCCTATTTTACAATATCGATTATTCATTCTAATCATTGGTACATTTTAGGTATACAATATAATGACATTCATCATTGGAAATTTGCACCTTTACATAATCTCTCTTGGTTCATATTTTTCACCCTTGCCCAGCCCTCCTTTCAACCCCTCCAGTCCTCCCTATTTACAAAGATTTTGTTCCTATTTTTCCATTTTCTCATATTGATCCCATTCCCTTCTATCCTTTCCCCTAGCCCTCCCACTTCCTTCCCCTTTGCCCCTTTTCTTCTTATTTCACATTACCTATTATAAATTTAGACCTTATTTACACTTTCAGTTTCTCACATGAGAGAAACTATTCGGAATTTATTCATGTGTGTCCTATTTATTTCACTTAAGAGTATCTCCTCAATGTGCATCCACTTAGCTATAAATGTCTCTAATTTTTCATTTGTTATGGCTGAGTAGTACTCCATTTTATTAAAAAACCCCACATTTTCTTTATCCAGTCTCCAGTTGATGGGCATTTGGGCTGTTTCCAAGTTTTAGCTATTAGAAACTGTGCTGCTATGAACATGGGCACACATATATCACTGTGTATTCTTCTTTTATTGTATATTATTATATATTATATATTAATATATTATTATATATTATATATTATTCTTTTAATTCTTTGGGGAAGATCCCCAGCAGTGGAATAGCTGGGTCAAATAGGACTTCCAGTCCTAGTTCTTTGAGGTATCTCCAGACTGATTTCCACAGTGGTTGCATCAGTCTACACTCCCACCAGCAGTGGAGCAGGGTTCCTCTTTCCCCACAACTCCGCCAGCATTGGTTATTGGTGGATTTCATGATAGCAGCCATTCTTTCTGGAGTGAAGTGGAATCTCAGCGTTGTTTTCATTTGCATCTCTCGAATGACCAGTGATGTTGACCATTTTTTCATGTCTTTATTTGCTATTTCTACTTCTTTGTCTGAGAAATGTCTGTTCATTTCAGATGCCCATTTTTGGATTGGGTCTTTAAATTTGGGAGGTCTGATCTTTTTCAGTTCTTTATAGATTTGAGATAGTAGACCTTTGTCTGAGGAAGAGCAGGTGAAGATTTTTTCCCACATTGTGGGTTGTCTCTTTACACTCCTGGTGGTTTCACTTGCTGTGCAGAAGCCTTTTAATAAGAAGAGATCCCACTTGTTGAGTGTTTGTGCTAGTTCATGGGCAACTGAGGTTTTGTTCATAAAATCTTTTCCTACACCGATGTCTTCAAGGGTTCTACCTAACCTCTGTTCCAACTGATTAAGAGTTTCTATTTTAATATTTAGATCTTTAATCCATTTTGATTTTAGTTTAGTGCATGGTGAGAGATACAGGTCTAGTTTTAATCTTTGGCAAGTTGAAGCCCAATTTTTCCAGCAGCATTTATTAAAGAGGCTATCTTTGGGCTGGGTATTTAGCTCAGTAGTTCCGCTGCCTGCCTTGCAAGCACAAGGACCTGAGTTCAATCCCCAGTACCAAAAAAAAAAAAAAAACAAAGAGGCTATCTTTCCACCTGTGAGGGTCTTTGGCTCCTTTGTCAAAGATGAGATGGCTGAGTGTGTCTGGCGTTGTTTCTGCATCTTCTAATCTGTTCCACTGGTCCTCAGGTCTGTTTCTTTCCAGTACCATGCTGTTTTTATCACAGTAGCTTTGTAGTATAGTTGCAGGTTGGGGGTTGTGATACCCCCTGCCATGTGTCTGTTACCTAGTATTGCTTTTGCTATTCTGGGTCTCTTCTTGTTCCAAATGAATTTTTGGATTGTTTTCTCGAGGTCTATGAAGTATGCTGCTGGGATCTCAATTGGAATTGCATTAAGTCTATATAGCAGTTTTGGAAGTATGGCCATTTTCACTATATTAATCCTTCCTACCCAGGAGCAGGGGAAGTCTGTCCATTTTCTGATATCATCTTCAATCTCTCTTTTCAGAGTGCCATAGTTTTCAGAGAAGAGGTCTTTGATTTCTTTCATTAGGATGATTCCTGGGTATTTCAGTTTTTTGGATGCTATTGTGAAAGGAATTATTTGCCCTATTTCTCTCTCAGTGAGTCTGTCATTGGTGTAGAGGAAAGCTCTTGATTTTTGTGTGTTGACCTTGTAACCAGCTACTTGACTGAATTTGGTTATTAAGTCTAGAAGACTTTTGGTGGAGTTCTTGGGGTCTTCTATATAGAGTATCATGTCATCTGCAAATAATGACAATTTGACTTCTTCATTTCCTATCTTTATTCCTTTTATTTCTTTCTCTTGTCTAATTGCCGTGGCTAATGTTTCCAGAACTATATTGAACAAGAGTGGTGATAGTGGACATCCTTGTCTTGTTCCTGATTTGAGTGTGAAGGATTTCAGTTTTTGACCATTTAGTATGATATTGGCTGTTGGTGTTTCAGAGATGGCTGTTATCAGTTTGAGGTAGAGACCATCTATTCCAATTTTTTGGAGGGTTTTTATCATAAACGCATGTTGGATTTTGTCAAACGCTTTTTCTGCGTCTATGGAGATAATCATATGGGTTTTGTCCTTGGCTCTAATGATATAGTGTATTACATTGATTGATTTTCGTATATTGAACCATCCCTGCATCCCTGGGATGAATCCCACTTGATCAGGGTATATGATCTTCTTGATGATCTTCTGCATTCTGTTTGCCATTATCTTATTAAGGATTTTTGCATCTATGTTCATTAGTGAGATTGGCCTACATTTCTCTTTTTCGGTTGGGTCTTTCTCTGCTTTGGGGATCAAGGTGATGCTTGTTTCCAGGAATGAATTTGGGAGTATTGCTTCCCTTTCCATTTCATTGAAGAGTTGAAACAGTAGTGGCAGTAGTTCTTCTCTAAATGTCTTGTAGAATTCATCAGTGAAGCCATCAGGGCCCGGGCTTTTCTTAGTTGATAAGTTTTTAGTTACTTTTTCAATTTCTTTTGTTGATATTGGGTTGTTCAGAATTTTGAGGTCTTCTTCGTTCAACTTCGGTAGTTCATATGTATCTAGGAATCTGTCCATTTCTTCTGTGTTGTCCATCTTATTGGTGTATAGGTTCTGGAAGTAGGTATTGATGATCCTCTGGATTTCTGCTGGTTGTAATTTCACCCTTTTCATTCCTAATTGCATGGATTTGGGCCTTTTCTTTCCTTTTTCTGACAAGGTGGCTAAAGGTTTGTCAATTTTATTGATTCTTTCAAAGAACCAACTCTTGGCTTCATTGATTTTTTTTGTATCGTTCTCTTAGTCTCCATTGCATTGATTTCTCCTCTGATATTAATAATTTCCTCCCTTGTATGAGCGTTGGGGTTGTCCTGCTCTTCTTTTTCTGGAAGCTTGAGGTTCACCATCCGGTTGTTTAATGGGGCTCGTTCTGTTTTCCTAATATGTGTATTCACTATTATGAATTTCCCTCATAAGACTGCTTTCATTGTGTCCCATAGATTCTGATATGTTGTATTGTCATTGTCATTTAATTGAAGGAACTATCTGATTTCTTCTTTAATTTCCTCTGTGACTCATTGGTTATTCAGAAGTGTGTTGTTCAATTTCCATGTGTTTATGAAATTTTTTGAGTTTCTTTTGCTATGGATCTCCAATTTCATCGCACTATGATCTGATAATATACAGGGGATAACTTCAGTTCCTTTGCACTTACTTAAACATGTTCTGTGTGTGAGTATGTGGTCTATTTTGGAGAATGACCCATGTGCAGCTGAGAAGAATGTATATTCTGATTTTGTGGGGTGGAAGACTCTGTTAACATCTGTTAAGTTCATTTGTTCAAGAGTTCGATTGAGTTCTAGTATTTCATTACTTATTTTTAGTCATGTTGATCTATCTACTTGTGACAGTGGGGTGTTGAGGTCCCCCACTACAATTGTATTAGTGCATATATGACTTTTCATGTCCATTAGTATCTGTTTTATATAGTTGGGGGCACTAGTGTTTGGTGCACAGATATTTATGATTGTCATGTCTTCCTCTTGGATTGTGCCCTTTACAAGGATGTAGTGTCCTTCTTCATCTGTCTTAATCAGTGTTGGTTTGAAATGTACTTGATCTGCCAAGAGGATAGCTACTCCTGCTTTTTTTGGGGTTCCTGTCACATGGAGTATTGTTTTCTACCCATTAAATTTCCTTTTAAGGGTTTCCTTTTGAATTAAGTGTGTTTCTTGTTTGCAGCATATTGTTGGATTTTGCTTCTTGACCCATTCTGCCAGTCTATTTCTTTTGATTGGTGAATTGAGACCATTAACATTGATGGTTATAACTGAAACATATTGACTTGTCATTGCCATGACTTTTTCTTTTTGTTGGGTTCTCCCACTTGACATTTAATTTCTTGTCATGCCAGATGGGTTCATTCTGCTTTGCTTCCTGGGGTTGTGATCCTCAATGTCTGTTCCTAGGATATTGTGTAAAATTCTTTGGAGTGCTGGTTTGGTATTCACGAAGTTCCTAAGGTGCTCTTTGTCACGAAAGTATCTTATTTCTCCATTAATTTTGAAAGATAGTTTTGCAGGGTACATCAATCTGGGTTGGAGGCTGTTTTCCTTTAGGGTTTGAAATACATCACTCCAAGCTGTTCTTGCCTTGATGGTTTTTGTTGAGAAGTCTGCTGTGATTCTTTCCTTTGTATTTGATTTGTTTCTTTTCTCTGACTGCTTGTAGAACTTTGTTCTTCTGTTGTGTTTCTGGAATCTTAACAATTATATGCCTATGCGTAGATATTTTTTGATCAAGGCTATTTGGAGTCCTATATGCCTCACTTATCTGTATGTCAAGCTCTTTTCCCCTACTTGGGAAGTTTTCTGCCATTATTTCTGTGAAGAGATTTTTTTATGCCATCTCCACTCTCTCGTGTTTCTTCATTGAGCCCAATCAGTCTTATGTTATTCTTCTTTGCATCACTAGCAGCTGCTGGATTGATTTCTCATGTTCCCTTATAATTTTGAAGCAATTTTTCTTTTCCTGGTCACTAATTGCAATCCTATCTTCTATATCTGAAATTCTGTCCTCACATTGGCTCATTCTGCTGTGTAGACTTTCAGTGGAGTTTTTCATGTCCTGGAAATCTATCTGCATCTGTTTTATGGATTCCATTTGTTTCTTATGTTGGGATTCCATCATGTTCCTGAGTTCCTCTCTAGATTTATTAATCGTGTCTTGCACTAGGGGCACAGTTTCTCCTGTTATCTGAGAAATTACTTCTGATTTCATTTTTTCCAGATCCCCTTTTGTTGCTAGTTCAGTGGGTCCAGGTGGTTGAGTATCAGAGTGTTCCATCTCATTTCCCTTTGGGGTTGCTGTAGCTGATCTGGAAGTCTGGTTTTGAAACTTATTTACGTGTTTTCTCATTTCGACTGGGGTGGGGTGCTGTTAGCACCTGCACAGATTACCTACTCTGAGCTGGGTGAGGTGGGACAGGGGCCGGGAGCAGCAGTAGGGATGGTGACCCAACAGCCCTTTCCTCTGGGCTGGGAGCAGTGGGAAGGATTGTTGCGGGGAAGCCCCTTCCTCTGGACCAGGAGCAGTGGGATGCCAGCTCAGAATCCCCTCCCTCTGGGCTGGGAGCCATGGGAGGGATGGTTGCCCGGAAGCCCCTTCCTCTGGGCCAGGAGGAGCAGGATGGAAGGTGGCCCAAAATCCCTTTCCTCTGGGCTGGGAGCACCGGGAGGGATGGTGACTGGGAAGCACCTTCCTCTGGACCAGGAGCAGTGGAATGACGGCTCAGAAGCCCCTACCTCTGGGCCGGGAACAGCGGGACTCAGTACCTTGGTCTGGTGGTCTGGTGTCCTCTGCGTCTTTGTAGTGTGGAACCAGGTGGCTGCCTGTCTGCAGTGGGGTGATTCTGTGTCTTCCCCGTGACTCAGGACCTCCATAGGGTGTGCACAGGCCTTCCTGTGTGCAGTGGGATGATTCGGCGTATTCCGTGTGACTGGGGACCTCAGTAGGGCATGGGCAAACCTGCCTGTCTGCAGAGGGCTGATTAGGCATGTTCTGTGCGACTCAGGACCTCGGTAGGGAGTGGCCCTATCGTTTCTTTTGATGCTTGTTGTTCATAGGAAAGAGGAGAGACGTTGCCTGAAGGATTTAGAAATCTTGTTTCATGATTTATACTTAAGGATTTGATATTCTTAGAAAATAGAGGACTACACCCAAAGAAGCCAAACAAATTTTGACATAAATTATTTGTTATATTAACATATGCATGCATAAACCTCCATAGAATCATGATTGTGATGAACAGACCAACTATGCTTATTTCTAGTTCATCTCTTTGATTCCATCTAACTACGCCCAGAGGTGACAACAAGGTGGATTTTTGGGTGCTCTCAGTGGCTTTAACATCACAGCATGAAGCAGAGTTTTTCTAGCTTAAAAATCTCTGGAATTTTAAAGGAGTTAATAATTGAGGTTATTATAGTAGTGTTAATATGCTAAAAATATTGTTATTTTTTTGCCACAAGCTATTACCCAGAATATTATAGGGAAGTTTGAATTTCAGCTTCTTCACTCCCTTATCCCACTGAGTCTGATTTTGCATTGTTTTTAGTTGTTGCATTGTTCTTAGTTGTAGTTGCTGATTTTATTGTCTGGATGGAACCAGCCTTGGCAGGACTTGGGTCTCCCTTTATCGGCTGTGTTGTCTTTGCTTTTTCATGTCAACCACTGATGCCACAACCTTGGTCCTTTCTGGCCTCACGGTGAGGATGTGCCAGCAGCCAGGACCTCAGCATCTTACACCATCCCGGTGAGGTGACTTCAGCATGGCCAGGGTCCTGCCTTAGGTAGCTCAGTGCCTGCAGCCATGCTTCTCTGTAGAAAGTGCGGGGACATCAGGAGGGTTACAGAGGAGCTGCTGGCTCACACATATGTTATGATGATGTGTTGGGTGTCCCGGCTTTCCACTGGAGCAAAACACCTCATGTTTGAAAGTTGTTTGGGTGTCATGGGATGCATGCACATCAGTGGATTCATTGGTTGATGTGTTGAGTAACTGAATGTGATGCTAGGAGGAGGCACCTGGGTGGAGGCGGGTCCCTGGGAGTGGGACTTGGAGCAGTGTATCCTCTTGTCCATCATTTGCCTTCTCTCTCTGCTTCCTGGCACCTTTTCTTCTATCGTGTTGTTTTGCTACCTGTGTCTCCCTTATTCCCAGCTAATCATGGACTGAAACTGTGAGGGATAAAAGCTTCTCATTTATGTTGTGGGTATGGTGTATTTTGTCCCAGTAACAGGAAATTGAATCCCAAATTTGTAAACTTACATAAACAATGCATTAGAGATAGAGGTTTAGAAGGAGAAAGAATCAGTTTATTAGGAAAGGAAGAGATACGAGGAGATAGACAGCCACCTTGTTGGAGTAAGGTTTGGAGCCCAGAGCCCACACTCCAGGGTCTTCCTTCTTAGCCCTTTTCTTATCTGGAGGTTCCTTTAGAAATGCATCACCAATCCAAAGTATTCCAGGCCCTTCTTGCCTCAAAGAAGGAATTGGAGAGAAGCCAATATCAGTGCCAAAAAGTTTATTTGAAAAGTAGGATGTGAATGAGTGTGGAAGACACCAGCTCTGCAGAGTGAACTTGGGCCAAACAAAGAGAAAAAGAGGAGAAAGGCAAAAATAGGATGACTCACTGCATCTGAGGAGCATGCTGTGGACGATCCTGGGAACTCGGGCAGGATGGTGGCTCTCTGTGAAGGCCGCTTTAGCTCTTCTTCTATACCTGTAATCCCAGCACTCGGGAGACTGAGGCAGGAGGATTGCCACAAGTTCAAGGCAGCCTGGCCTACACAGTGAGTTCAGGGCTAGTCTGATCTACAAAGGAAGACCCTTCCTCAAAAACACAACACAGCAAAACAAAATACAGAAGGTTTCCATGTGTGTAGGGTATGTTGATGGTTAGAGTTAAATGATTTAGAGCTATTTCTTCACAGTTTTTTCTCTTTTGTTGGAATAAATTAGCTTTATTAAATTGACATAGATTTAGTGAATGTTAGGACTATGAGAAACTCTGCGATTTTTTCCAGTTGATCCTGTGTTTGGCAGCATGGTTCTGTTATTTTTCTAAAATATTACATCTTGATTCTTGAATTATTTCTGGAGAGTAATTTTGTCTCTTTCACCTCAAGGGTCATGTCACTAATTTCGGTTTATTGCCTTATAACACCACATACTACGTTTGGTCTCCCGTGACTGAATAGTGGAGACAGTGAACATACTTATCTCTGATTTTATCATAATAGCTAGAGAGTTCCTTCCTTTGGGGACCCATGTCCGAGTTGTATGGTCCATGAGTTTCATCGAGTTATGAAGTTTCATTTAATGTTTTCTTCTTTTTTAAGGGCCTTTATGAAATAATGGATATAAATTGAATTTTAGAAAATATATTTATGCCAAGAGGCAGATAGTCAGATGAGGTTTTTTGTTGATTTTTGTGGTAAATTTTGTGATAGGTTTAGATGCTGAGACATCCTTATCTTTGATCAGACAAACACCACTTTCCTATGCTGTAGTCGTGTGTGTGTGTGTGTGTGTGTGTGTATTTGTGCATGTGCGTGTGTGTTACTGTTATTGTGAATTGACCCTGGGACATCGCACAGGGTAGGCACCATGTTATCAGTTAGCTCTACACCAGCAAGAGAAACTCTTCTCTGTTACCCCTTGTATCTGACCAGGTAATTATCAGAGGGCAATCAATCCTCCAACTGCCTAGAAAGGGCGACAGTGAGGGCTAAAGGAAGACAATAGAGACTTGTAATTTCATAGTACATGGGGGGAGGGGCTGCCTGGGAGGCCAGTGCCTCGGAGTGGGCAAAGACAAGACACTCCTGAGCTAGCCATTCCTTATTGGGTACAATCAAGAATTGGGGGGAGTATCAGGTGTCTTGGGGCCCAGGTAATCTTATGTTGACAGGGCAGTGAAGAGAGCATTCTTACCATACAGTAGGTGGGAGGAGATAGCAGGCTAATAAAGAAGCTGTCCTTCCCCCAGGTGAACCCTTTCTCTTTTTCATCACTGCTTGGTTCTGGAAGAGCCAGGATGTCTTCAGCTGATGTACTCTTGCCCTTGAGCTGCACAGTATCACGTGACCACTGAAGCCTCAGCTGTGACCAGAGTACAGAGTTGTGTTTCCACGTACCACAGCCAGGTCGAGGGCAAGGTGACATTGGGCCTTGGACAGCTGTAGGCGTAATTTAATTTTGAAATGACTTTTCCCAAAAAAATTATGTAGAATGGCTCCCTACAGGTAATGATTTATCCTGTATCGACAATCTGCATGCCTAGCCATAGTGTGTCTATACTTCCCTTTCCTTGTGCATGCTCACCTGGGTTGAGGTAAATATTGCATACATCTGATAAAATATACTGTAGCAATGTCTGAAGTTCTTTTCTTGGATTACATACATGCGAGACCATGCCTAGCTGATTATATTTTACTTTTACTCTAATGTTTTCATAAATATATGCTTGTAATATATAATAAATACTGTCATCATGGAGAATTAGCACATATATATTTGCATACTGAGCAAGATTTCATCTTGAGCAGTGTATTACCAGTTTCAAGGAATCACTTGTAAACTGAGATGAATTTATGGAGGGAAGTTTTGATTGACCCTTCAGTATTTGATAGTTTCTTTGATTTTCCAGCATCCATCCTCTTTGAACATCTGATTTGAAAATTAATGTGTTTTGGGGCCAGGGATTTTGCTCAGTGGTTCCGCAGCCTCCCTTGCAGGTGCAAGGACTCGAGTTCAATCCCCAGTACCAAAAAGAACAAGAAAGAAAAAAGAAAAGAAAATTAATGCATTTCTAAGAATTTGTTGATCTACAGGCTAAAATTCATTAAGTCATAATTTTGTTACAGTTTTACACCTATATACATTATTGCTCAGTCAGGAATAGTGGCATGCACCCATAATCACAGTGTGTTCTTCAGATTATGCTATGCCCAGCCCTTTGTTGTTGTCAGGTAAGCCTGCTATATGCACCTTTTCATGCCCTGTGGTACGTTACGTGCAGCAGCCCTTGTGACTGTGGCAATCTTGGAGTTTTTCCTGGGATATTGTTATGGCTGAAATCTAGATGTTCTCCCAAGGCATCATGGACTCGAGTGCAGCTTTAGGGAGGTGCCTGGAGTAGACCACAGAGGGCTTACAGCTGGGTGAGAAGCTGGCAGGTAAAGCTTGGTGAGAAGAACCGGGTCGCTGTGGCCCAGAGGGTGTGTGTGTGTGTCCCTCCTCCCTGATGGCTCCTGCTCCCAGTGCCATGCCCAGTGCAGGCTTCCTGCATGCTGTGTCCCTCTGCCAAGCCACCCTGCTTTGGAGCCCGACAGCTATAGACTGAAACTCCTACATACTGATACTGAACTTCTCCTCCTTTAAGCTCTGGGTGTTGGGTGTTGTGTCTGAGTTCCGGGAAACTCAGAAAGATTTGTCCAGTTACAGCAGTTTGGTGCCAGTAGTCTTTTGTGAGCCTAAATGTAACTCAAAATTGTCTGCCACATATTGCAATGAATGTTCAGTAGTCATGAAGACAGTTTGTTCATCATGTGTCAGGTCTCCTTAGCTGTTTAGATGTCATTGTGTTCTGCCCTCTTTATTGTGGCTGCCACCTGAAGGATCCACTCTGCTGAGGGACAGCAGATTTCCTTCTCCTCAAGTGCACTTTACCTTACTGTGGTTGTAAAAGTACCCTGGCTCTTCCTTTGTCATTCAGTTCGACTCCAATTTTGGAAATAACCAAGATTCCGCAAAAGTCTTGGATACAGTAGTCGTAATTTCCTTATTAAGATCCTTAGCCTCAGGAACAAGGATCAGAGCAACATGAAAAAGACCTCACCTGTAACCTCTCACCTGAGAGTACTTTTGGCTAGAGGTGTAGTTAATAGCAACACCATGGCCTCCAGGTTTCTTCCTTCTTTTCCATGCATCTGTTCTTTCTCCTCTCACTTCTTCCTTCCTTCATTTTCTCATTCCTCCTTTCTTTGATAGATTTAGAGAATCTCAGAAGCTCTTGCGTCACATTCCACAGACTGTGGCTCAATACAGTATTGCTGCTGTGACAGGCCCTTTAGAATAGCCACAAGAAGCATGTCCCTGATGTTCACCTACAATGTTTTCACCTCTCCTTTAACACTGCTTCAATGGAGAATTTAAACTGAGTAATGCAGTTCTACCTCAGGAGTTAGAGAAACGACTACATGGGTCAGTTGAGGTGTGGGGTTAAAGAAATTGCTTTTTAAAATGAGCAGAGCAAGTCAGTCATTAGGCACAGAGCAGCTTGTGACCCTATGCAACTGGAATCACGAGGCAGCAACCAGTGCTCAGCACAAAATGGACAGTTCACATTTAATTCATATTTTTCTATAAGTCTTGCTATTTTAAAAAGAGTTTTGGGCATCTTTGCTTTTTCATAAGAATAAATGACTCTCATGCTTAAATCCATATGCAGCGTGAGAAAGCAGGAGTCTCATGTGCAAAATAGTTTGGGGTTTGTTCTCGTGCGGAGGTGACTCTCACTGCCACAGGGCTTTTAATGAAAAATGTTTGCTGTTTCTCTTGCAAATATTTGCTGACTTCAGACTAGAATTTGAGCTTATGAAACGTGTTTGGAGGGCATGGTTAGAGAAAGAGAGACTCATTTAGGTTGAGTAGGAAACACCAGCAGGTTAGTAAACTTTGGGTGTGTCTATGGGGGATTGGCTTGTAGGCCACAAACTCCACAGGGAAAACCCACCCTGTACTGCGTTGGCATTAACCATAAGCTTGTCCTGAGATGGAATAAAAAAGGAAGAAAGGAAGTCTCTCTTCTTCTCTGTGGAGGAGCTCTGGTATCTGCCAGTCTTTGGAAGCTCGTCTGTGGTTCCTTGAGGCTTCTAGCACCAACTCTCCAACACTCCAGTGGGAATTTTAGAGTAGGGAAAGTGACATGAAAGGGCACTGGGTCAGAGGTCATCTCTAAGGTCATGTCCCCTTGCCTTGCTCAGACACACCCAACGTGGGCCTTACTATTATCCTAGGCATCTTTCGGGCCAATACATTGAACAGTAAGTCTACCCACCACATGATTGTAGGTGAGCACTTTACTGTGGGGAAATTAATGTTGAAAGAGAAGAAAGTTTCCCTCTGTGAGGAGGGAACAGCACATTATGAAGAATTCAGCCTGATAAGGTCTTAGCTATTCCTCCCTCCCCACAGTGAAGGGATTAAGGGCAGGACTACATTGGCCCTTTCCCTCAGACTAGTAGTCCTCAGAGTCCTGGATTTCTTTGTGACCTTGGTAAAAGTAAGTTTCCTGTCTGAGGCACTGGAAGTCTTTTCTGTTCTTTCATCTTGACTTCTTTCCATAATACTATCGTCATATTATACCAGCTTCTTCATTTACTAAATATCTATATGCCCTCTTGGCATGCTTTTAGTTAGTTTACTGAGAATGTCCAGATAAGGTTGAAGAAAATCTGTGACAGGAAGCTCTGTGCCTCATTTCATTTTCTGCCCCCTGACAACCTTAGGCCTCTCCTTCAATTGAGTCACGTTCTGCGCTTGCCTGGACCCAGCCCCTTCTTCAGGTTTGGTGATTCTCTCCAAGTGACATTGACTCCAGTTCAGTGGCACAGGTGTGAGCTTATTTTCAGAGACAGCAGAGAAAGAAGATCCCATGAGTCCTGTAAGGAGACACAGGCAGCTCTGCAAAGCTAGAAGCAAATCCTGCTTCAAAGCAGTGCCCCAAGAGGCTGGATGAAGTCAGTGTCCTTGGAGAAATCCTGGGTGGGGAGGGTTTTGTCTAGAGTCTGCCATTTGGGGTCTACTCAGGCAGCTACTGGATTGTTTTTCTTCTCTCTCTTAGCTCAGTGGGCAGAAAATGGAGCAGCCTTGCCTCAGGGAAGAAGAGTTTCTGTTGTATGAACTGTCCCATCAGGCATGCTCAGCAGAAAATAGAATCCTCTGTGAGGCACTCAAGTGAGAACCAGCCCGTGTGTCGCTGAGAGACTCCCAACCTGGCTTAGCCTCTCTTGCTCGATGAACTCTACCAACTGGCTGCGTGGGAAGGTCCTGAAGATGGTGATGATGCAGGGCCACATGGTCCCACAGGAGTGAGGCCTGTGGTTGGTGCACAACTTGTGCTGAGAAGTGGACAAAACCCACTGAGGCAGAAACTG
Source organism: Heterocephalus glaber (assembly GCF_053883595.1). Lineage (NCBI taxonomy): Eukaryota > Metazoa > Chordata > Mammalia > Rodentia > Bathyergidae > Heterocephalus > Heterocephalus glaber. Next base: position 74,992 of record NW_028258400.1, read on the forward strand.
GGCCTCCCTGGATGAGGTGATGAATCCTCGTTCCTGTGCATCATCTCCCATTGGCACACCTTTGGTCCTGTCTCACCCTCAGGTGGGGCTGGGGATCTGCCAGGGCCTGTGTGTCCTTTCCTGGGCCAGTGAGGGGGCCTTGCCAGCTCAGCACTTGCAGCCCCACTCCTCACCATGCTGTCCAGTGAGTGGGGGGTGAGGGGAGCCTCACGACATGTGTGAGGGCTCTGTGTGGGTGAGCCTGCTGGTGGGCACCCTGTTTCTTTCTCCCAGCAGCAAACCAGCTGTTATGGCTCCTATCCAAAATGTCTCCAACATGTCACATGAGTTTGAAAGTCAGCTGGTGTGGGCCCTCTCCTCAGTCCACTCACTCATTCAGTTCCGTATCTGAAGGTGCTGTTAGGGGGAGGGGACTTATTGGACGTGGATGATTTTCTTAGTTTAAAATGGAATAGAGAATTTACCTCTAGAAGCAGAAAACTTGTCTGTCAATTATTTTGTATTAGCCATACATATGGGTAAAGAGCCATAGAGTCGTGATGCAGGTGCGCAAACTACCTGTGGTTCCTTCCAGTGCATCTCTCTGATTTCATCTAGCTACACCCAAGGTGCTCACAGGATGGATGTTCTGGAAGGTCTTTGGACCTTAACCATTTCTTCATACAAACTATTATTTGGTTTAAATGTTTCGATTTTGAGTAAGTTAGCAATTGAGGTTAGTAAATCATTACTGCTGTGCTGAATAGATTATGTGTGGTCCCTGTGCCTCAGCTTATTGCCCATAGGATTGTGAGGAAATTCATGTTTCAGCCACTTCATGTCCTTATTCCATGGCCTCTGAGTTTGGGATATTGCATGGTGCTTAAAAAAAAATTTTTTTTTGATGTGATTGAAACTTTTATTGTTGATTATTTCTTTCATTTGATAATGAATGAGAGTTTTGGATAAAATAAATGCTGATGTAGGTTGGGGAATTAGCTCAGTGGTTCTGCCCCCTACCTTGCAAGCACAAGGTCCCGAGTTCTATCCCCTGTACAAAAAAAAAAAAAAAGAAAGAAAGAAAGAAAAGAAATGCTGGTGTGCAGATGAAGAAAATTCAAAATAAAAATTTTCGTATGAATTTTTCATCTAATATTTTATACAGATGTGGTTTGTTTGGTCAACATGTGGAATAACTGGATTTTATTTACATTTGTCCATCAAATATATTTTATTATATTTTTGTAGTTTTATTCTGTGCTTATTGTATCTTGTGCTGAACCTTTTTCAGATAAGGGCTTTTAACATTCGTAAAAGTGTGTCACTCTGAGGGCTACATATGATGTACATTTTATAATTTCCAATTTACTTTTTTTGTTGTTTTTTTTTTTGGTTTTGTTTTTTGTTTTTGGTACCGGGAATCAAACTCAGGACCTTGCGCTTGCAAGGCAGGCAGCGGAACCACTGAGCTAAATCCCTGGCCCCCATCCAATACACTTGTTTATACCTGATACATAGTTGCTTGGCATATTATTGTATTTTAAACTAGAGATGTGCTCTGTGGTACAATGTCTTAGTAACTCCATTAGGTTTTTGTTTAATTTTTCCAGCATGTACCATGATGTTACATGCAAGTCAAGACAATTTTATATGTTCCATCTTAATCTCTACTTATTACTTTTTAGTCTTCTCTTTTGTCTGTATCCACTGACAGGATCTTATGACTTTTCTTCTCTAGATTTTATTGTAATGGATTACATTAATTATTCAATAATGCCTTTGATACTTTTAATAATTCTGCATTGTCTATACTCTATAAAAATAATGAGCAATGAAATTATATATTTGTTGAGTGATTTCCATTTTTATTTAAGTATTGTTTCTCTAAATTTCTTATATTGTGACCTTTCTTCTTTTCTAATATGTATATTCATTGTTTTTCATTTCTTTTGATGCGCCCATTTCTGGGTTCCTGGAGTGACAGTATGTTGAATATTCATTTTAATATCTAATCAAGCCCTGCATATGAAACATATCTTTTTAAAGTTCATGATTTAATCTCCAATTCTTAGGAATATTTTAAATACTTCTGCTGTTGGTGTCAAATTTCATTTCAAGAGATGCGAGAGCCTGCTTTGCACAATTTCCATTACTTTGAACACATTGTCCTCTGGTTTTTTTCTTCTTTTTTTTTGTTTAACTTTTATTGGTATATGTTTACAGTACATAATGATTATATTCATTATAGAGAGTTGGCACATGTCCCCAACATATTTCAATCATTTTCCCCCTTGTAGCTCTGAACATGGTTTATTTGGCAAACATTTCTTGTGATTTAGAGAAGACTTTGTACTATGTAGTTATTAAAACATTTTGCAATATCCAGTCAGTCCCCGTGAAGCATAATGTTGTTAATTTTAACTGTTCTGTTAAAGATTTTTCCTTTCTTTAGCTATCAATTAGTGATGGAGTTGTTTTGATGTCTTCAGACATAGTTGTGAGTCAATGATATGTCTCTTCCCATTCATGTTTTGCCTCATGTAATTTGATGCTTTATTTAGTGGAATATGTATCAAGGACGGTTCCTTTTGGAGAACTGCCTTTTATATCATTATCTGATCACTGTATTCATTATTGGTTTTGAGGTACAATTGAATACTGTCAAATTAAAGTAGTTTCTGCAGATTTTGATGAATCATTGATAGACTCGTGTGTCTTTTTGCATAACTTTCTGTGTAATCTATCCTCCTCAGTGTCAACATAACAACCACTCCTGTCCAGGTGGGCACAGCATTGTGCCCATAACCCAGATGTGTAGTCATTGATCAGCTCTGATGTCTGTTCTGTTTCTCTGATAGTCTACCCAATCCTCCTAATGGGCAATACAGAGTTTGACCACTGCTTGCTGGGGGTCTGCAGCTCTCCCATGCTCCCTCCTGTGCTGCTTTGCTTATTGCTGCCCAGTGTGTGAAGGATGTCTCATCTTTGCATATATGAATGCAGACAGTTATAAATTAATGTGTACTTTCTTCATGGTAATTTAGAGTTTAAATATTTTGCAATAAATTTTATTTTCAAATTGTTGGTGAGATTTAACACTAATAACAATGTAAATATCCTGAGAATATTCAGAGAGTTTCTTCGCTGGGCCCTGGGCAATGGATGGGAGCATCCAGGTGATTCCAACAGGTGATTCCCTAGCTGATTCAAACCTCTCTTACCCCTTGGATGACCACACTCTGTCTCTCAGTTTGGCGACTTTTCCTAAGTTTACCATGTGTGACTTTCTCTGAACCATGTACTTTTTGTTTCCTCCCTTGGAATTTTCAATAAGTGAGTATTATAGAAATTGCATAGAGAACTATTTTCAGAGGGTTTTTTTCTCTTGCTGTTTTTCACATGTGCTAATATGTGAATCAAGAGCCAAGTGCTTTCTCATTCATTCCATTGGTCATGTGATTCACAGTATTTCAAATTTACTTGTAAAGAATCACATCTATCTCCAGGAAAATTAGCACAATGTATTCTCTGGATGTTGCAAAGAACTTACTGGTCTGTATGTTTTGGTAATCACTAAAGTAAAGGAAGTGAGTGCAGAGTGTAAATTAATTCTCCATTCTTGCAAAAGTCTACATCCTTATTGTGTTCTTTCAGATTTCCATTTTCTTTGGTCATTTTCTGAAAAAATGTTTGTTTCACTGGGGATTTAGCTCAGTGGTTCCACTGCCTGCTTCTCAAGCACAAGGTCCCGAGTTTGATCCCTGGTACCAAAAAACAATGAAACAAAATGAAAAGTTTGTTTCCTGTTATTTATTTAGTGTTGGCTCTTGAGTTACATATGTTGTAATTTTTTTTTAGATTTATGATCATTGATCTTACTTCCTATACACAATCTTTATTGAGAGGAGCAGAGCTGCCTCCACTGCAAAGGATGTGAATGTTATGGGCTGCCATACCCCTGGCCCAAGTGCAGAGGAGCAGAACTGCCTCCAGCACAGAGGAGGTGCACCTTCTAGGCTGCTGTACCACTACCCCCAGTGCCAAGGTGAGCTGTGCAGACACCGGCAGCCCCCCACGCCCCCTGCTGTTGAAATGAGAAGACATGTGAACAAAGCTCAAAACTGTACTTGCAGGTCACCTTAAGCAACTCCAAAAGGAAACAAGATGGAACAATCTGATAACCCCTGGACTCCCTGAACTGGCAACTTAAGAGGATCTGGAAAAAATGAAATCAGAAATAATTTCTCAGATATCAGCAGAGATTGTGCCCATAGTGCAAGACATGATGCATAAATCTAGAGAAGACACAGATAAAAAAATAGAAGAGCCAAGGGGTATGATGGAATCCCCTCATAGGAAACAAATGGAATCCATAAAACAGATGCAGATTTCCAGCAGATTAAAAACTCCATTGGAAATTTACACAGCAGAATGAGCCAATATGAGGACAAAATTTCAGATATAGAAGATAAGATTGCAATTAGTGCCAAGGAAATGAAAAATTTCTTTAAAATAGTAAGGGATAACAAGAAATCAATCCAGCAGCTGCTAGACAGTGCAACAAAGAATAACATAAGACTGATCGGAGTCAATGAAGAAACCAGAGAGAGTGCAGACAACATAAAAAACTCTCCACAGAAGTGATGGCAGAAAACTTCTGAAGCAGGGGAAAAGAACTTGACATACAGATAAGTGAGGCATGTAGGACTCCAATTAGCATTGATCAAACAGATCTACACATAGGCATATAATAGTTAAGATTCCAGAAAGCCAACAGAAGAACAAAATTCTATAAGCAGTTAGAGAAAAGAAACAAATCATATACAAAGGAAAGCCCATCAGAATCACAGCAGTCTTCTCAATGCAAACCCTCAAGGCAAGAAGAGCTTGGAGTGACGTATTCCAAGCACTAAAGGAAAACAGCCTGCAACCCAAATTAATGTACCCTGCAAAACTATCTTTTAAAATTGATGGAGAAGTAAGATACTTTCATGACAAAGAGCACTGTAGGAGCTTCATGAATACCAAGCCAGTACTCCAAAAAAATTTTAAACAATATCCTAGGAAAAGACAATGAGGATCACAACCCCAGGAAGCACAGCAGAATGCATCCATCTGGCATGACAAGAAATTAAATGCAAAGGGGGAGAATCCAACAAAAAGAAAATGTCGTGACAATGATAAGTCAATATGTATAAGTTATAACCATCGATGTTAATGGTCTCAACTCAACAATCAAAAGAAATAGACTGGCAGAGTGTGTCAAGAAGCAAGATCCAAGAATATGCTGCAGAAAAGAACACACTTAATTCAAAAAGAAATCATAGACTGAAAGTTAAGGGATGGAAAACAATACTCCATGTGACAGGAACCCCCCAAAAAGTAGGAGTAGGTATTGTCTTTACAGATCAAGTAGATTTCAAACCACTGATTAAGAGAGGCAAAGAAGGACATTACATCCTTGTGAAGGGAATAATCCAAGAAGAAGTGATGACAATCATTAGCATATATGCACCAAACACTGTTGCACCCAACTATATAAAACAAATACGGACATGAAAAATCAAATAAGCACTAATACAATAGTAGTGGGGGACCTCAATATCACACTGTCACAAATACATAGATCAACTATACAAAAAATAAGCAACGAAATACTCGAACTCAATCAAACTTTTGAAGAAATGAACTTAACAGATGTTTACAGAGTGTTCCACTGCACAAAATCAGAATACACATTCTTTTCAGCTGCACATGTGTCGTTCTCCAAAATAGAGCACATACTTGCTCAAAGACCATGTTTAAGTAAGTGCAAAGGAATTGAAGTTATCCCCTGTCTATTATCAGACCATAGTGCAATGAAATTGGAGCCCAATAGCAAAAGAAAGCACAAAAATTTCATAAACACGTGGAAATTGAACAACACACTTCTAAATAACCAGTGAGTCACAGAGGAGACCAAAGAAGAAAATCAGACAGTTCTTACAATTAAATGACAATGACAATACAACATATTGGAATCTATGGGACACAATGAAAGATGTCTTACAAGGTAAATTCATAGCAGCGAGTACTAATATTAGGAAAACAGAGTGAGGCAAATTAAACAACCTGATGCTGAATGTCAAGCTTCTAGAAAAAGAAGAGCAAGACAAACCCAAAGCTCATACAAGGGAGGAAATTATAAAGATCAGAGCAGAAATCAATGCAATGGAGACTAAGAGAACGATACGAAAAATCAATGAAGCCAAGAGTTGGTTCTTCAAAAGAATAAACAAAATTGACAAACCCTTAGCAACCTTATCAGAAAAAGGAAAGAAAAGGCCCAAATCCATGCAATTAGGAATGAAAAGGATGAAACTGCAATGGATCCAGCAGAAATCCAGAGGATCATCAATACCATCCTTCAAGAACCTATATGCCAATAAGATTGAAAACACAGACGAAATGGACAGATTCCTAGATACACATGAATTACCAAAGTTGAACAAAGAAGACCTAGAAATTCTAAACAAGCCAATATCAATCAGTTAAATTGAAAATGTAATTAAAAACTTACCAACTAAAAAAGGCCTGGTTCCTAATGGCTTCACTGCCGAATTCTGTAAGACATTTAGAGAGGAACTAGTGCCACTACTCTTTAAACTCTTCAGTGAAAATGAAAGGAAAGCAAAACTCCCAAATTCATTCCTGGAAGCAAGCATCACCTTGATCCCAAAGGCAGAGAAAGACCCAGCCCAAAAAGAGAACTCTAGGCCAATCTCATTAATGAACATAGATGCAAAAATCCTTAATAAGATACTGGTAAATAGAATGCAGAAGATCATCAAAAAAATCATAGACCCTAACCAAGTGGGATTCATCCCAGGGATGCAGGGATGGTTCAATATACGCAAATCAATAAATGTCATACACTATATCAATAGAGCCAATGACGAAAACCATATGATCATCTCAATAGATGCAAATAAAGCATTTGACAAAATCGAATATGGATTTATGATAAAAATCCTTCAAGAAATTGGAATAGATGGTCTCTACCTCAATCTGATAAAAGCCATCTATGAAAAACCAACAGCCAATATCATTCTAAATGGTCAAAAACTGAAATCCTTCACACTAAAAACAGGAACAAGACAAGGATGTCCACTATCACCACTCCTGTTCAATATAGTTGTGGAAACATTAGCCACAGCAGTTAGACAAGAGAAAGAAATAAAAGGAATAAAGATAGGAAATGAAGAAGTCAAATTGTCATTATTTTCAGATAACATGATATTCTATATAGAAGGCCCCAAGAACTCCATGAAAAGTCTTCTAGCCTTAACAACGAAATTCAGTAAAGTAGTTGGATGCAAGTTCAACACACAAAAATCAATAGCTTTCCTGTACACAAACAACAGACTCTCTGAGAGAAACATGGCAAACAATTCCTTTCACAATAGCATCCAAGAAATTGAAATATATAGGAATCAACCTAACAAAAGAAATGAAAGACCTCTTCTCTGAAAACTATGGCACTCTGAAAAGAGAGATTGAATACAATATCAGAAAATGGAAAGATATCCCTTGCTCCTGGGTACTAAGAATCAACATAGTGGAAATGGCCATACTTCCAAAACTGCTATATAGATTCAGTGCAATCCCAATTGAAATTCCAGTTGCATACTTCACAGACCTTGAGAAAACAATCCAGAAATTTATTTGGAAAAAGAAGAGACCTAGAATAGCAAAAGCAATTCTAGGCAACAGAGGCATGGCCCCGGGTATCACAATCCCCAACCTGCAACTATGCTACAAAGCTACTGTGATAAAAACAGCATGGTACTGGCAAAGAAACAGACCTGAGGACCAGTGGAACAGATTAGAAGGTGCAGAAACAACTCCAGACACACTCAGCCACCTCATCTTTGACAAAGGAGCCAAAGACCCTCACTGGAGGAAAGATAGCCTCTTTAATAAATGGTGCTGGAATAATTGAGTCTCAACTTGCCAAGGATTAAAACTAGACCTATATCTCTCACCATGCACTAAACTAAAATTGAAATCGATTAAAGATCTGACTATTAAAACAGAAACGCTGAACCAGCTGGAACAGAGGTTAGGTAAAACTCTTGAATACATCGGTGCAGGAAATGATTTTATGAACAAAACCTCATTTTCCCATGAACTAGCACAAACAATCAACAAGTGGGATCTCATCTTGTTAAAAAGCTTCTGTACAGCAAGAGAAACCACCAACAGTGTAAAGAGACAACCCATAGTATGGGAAAAATTTTCGCCTGTTCCTTAGACAAAGGTCTTCTATCTAGAACTATAAAAAATAACTATAAAGAACTTAAAAAAATCGGACCCCCCAGATTTAAAGACCCAATTCAAAAATGGGCATCTGAAATGAACAGACATTTCCCAGACAAAGAAGTAGAAATAGCAAATAAACATATGATAAAATGTTCAATATCACCGGTCTTTCGAGAGATGGAAATGAAAACAATGCTGAGATTCCACCTCACCCCAGAAAGAATGACTAGTATCATAAATCAACCAATCACAAAAGCTGCTGGGGCTGTGGGGAAAGAGGAACACTGTTTCACTGCTGATGCAGTGTGGACTGGTACAACCACTGTGGAAATCAGCATGGATATACCTCAAAGAACTAGGACTGGAATTCCCATTTGACCCAGGTATTCCCCTGCTAGGTATCTTCCCCAAAGAATTAAAAGAATCATACCACAGTGATGTATGGGCACCCATGTTCATAGCAGCACAGTTTGTAATAGCTAAAATTTGGAAGCAGCCCAATTTCCCATGCAGCTGGAGACCAGATGAAGAAAATGTGATTTTTAAAATAAAATGGAGTACTACTCAGCCATAAAAAAATGAGACATTAGAGACATAGCTAAATGGGTGCACATTGAGGCGATACTCTTAAGTGAAATAAACAGGGCACACATGTAAAAACCAAATAGTTTCTCTAGTGTGAGAAACTGAAAGTATGAATAAGGACTAAAGTGTATAATAGATAATGTGAAATAGGAAGAAAAGGGGCAAAGGGGAAGGGCAAGTGGGAGGGGTAGGGGAAAGGAAAGAAGGGAATGGAATTAATATGAGAAAATGAAAAGAAAGTCTTTTTAAATAGAGTGGGATGGAGGGGTTGAAGGGAGGACAGGGGAAGGGGGAAAAATTAAGAACCCAGACAGATTATGTAAAGGTGCAAATCTCGAATGATGAATGTCATTATATTGTATATCTAAAATGTACTAATAAAATTAATTTTTAAAAGTCTTTATTCTGTGTACATAGGCAATATTTTCTCATCCTGTTTATGTTGAGTTGTTTTCGTATATTTCAACTTATCCTTCTAGTTCTGATGGTTACTCGATTTTCTTCCGAGGAAAACTTTTTTTCACATTTAAAAAGTTATTTCACTATGAATTCTCAAGGTGTTCAAGGTTACCTTTCACGTTTTAATATGTACCTTACTCATTGCATGTGGAAGAGTATACAGTCCAGGTTTCTAAATACATACTTCTTTCTCCCTGAACATAAATGAAACAGATTGTGATTTCTTCCAGAGATGTATAACACCAGCTCTATCAAGAATATTCCACATGGATGTGGGCCCACTGTTGTCTGTTCCTGAGATGCATTTGTCCTTTTATCTGCTAATGATAGTCTCATGAAGGTGGAATTTGAATGTCTTTCATGTACATTATGGAAGCTTCTCACTTCTTGCTTAGATGGTATTGAATGTTGTTAGAATTTTATTATACCATATAGCTGTAATTGTTTCATCAAATTATGTATTTGCATTATGTATTTGTTTTATGTATATGGTGTGATACCTAAGTGACACAAAGCTTTTTTGGAAGTTTTCCTTTTCTGTGCAGAGTTTGATATAGGATCTCACTTTGTATTTCAGACCAGTCTTGAACTTACTATGTGGCTGAGGCTGTCCTCAAACTCATGGCAACCCTCCTGTATCAGCCTCCCAAGTGCTGGGATTATAGGCATGTAGCCCCACACTTGGCTGAAATTTTCCTTTCTGTTATTGTTTTCTTTTTTTTTTTTTTTTTTGATACTAGGGATCAGACTCGGGTTCCTTGCACCTGTACAGCAGGCGGTGAAACCACTGAGCTAAATCCCTAGCCCTTCTTTCAGTTTTTTGAGACAAGGTCTCACTGTGTCATTCAGTGTGGCCTCGAATTCACTATGTAATCCTGATTGGCCTTCGCAATCCAGGCAGTCCTCCTGCCACAGCCTCCTGAGTGCTGGGATTATAGGTGTGCACCACCATGCCTGGCTCTGTAGTTTTCTTTTTGTGCCTAATTACTCTGTGCTATATTGGTTTTCCATGCGTATGATACATTTTATTCATCTTCCACTCATACTCCCCTAGAATTTCTTCTATCTGAGAGCCAGGTGACCACTTGGTGACACTGAGCTATAAGATAATTTGCCAGCCTTTCCCTTTTTTCAATGTTCATAGACTCGTTCCAAGTAAACTGTTTTTCTATTAACATTTTGTTATTCATATACCATATTTGATGTTCAATTATGTTTTTTTTCTTATGGAACCAAATTCAAGTTTCAAAATGCTGGGCCAGGTATGTAGCTCAGTGCACTGCACCTGCCCCGTAAGCACAAGGTCCTGAGTTTGATTCCTGGTACTGAAGAAAAAGTTTTTTTCCAAAATGCTGCTCACATGCAATCAAAGAAAGAAGGACTCAGTGCATAAGTGAAGAGATACTTCCTGTGGTCTCTCAAAGCCATTCATTAGATATTCATGTGGCCCTGTGTTTCGTGGATGGTGATCTTATAGGCTCCCTCCATGAGCTCTGCTTTAGTGACAGTGCACAGATGCCCTTGCAGTGACCCAGCAGAAGAACCAGTGCTCCTGTTCTGCTGCTGCATTAGCAATGAGTGGCAGTCTTCAATCAGAATTGTTGTCTGAAGAAAATGTGCTTACACATGGAATTAATATTTGAAAGATTCAGGCTCCATTCAGCTTTTTTGTTTTCTTTTGCTCTATTGATACAAGGTCTAGCTATGTAGTTCAGGCTGGCCTGGAACTCACTGAGGGGCCCACACTGCTCTTGAACTCAGGCCTCCTCAGTGCTGGGATTACTGACATACCACACTTGGCTCACAATTTAACTTTGTATGAGCAGACTTGAGATATCTCGGGCTGTGAGTCTCAACCTTCCCTTGAGAAATATATGTGTGATCATTTAGGAGGCAGCAACCTTTGAGGATGACTGTGAAGTTCACCATGGAGGAGTGGGCTTTGCTGGATCCATCCCAAAAGAAGCTCTACAGAGACATGATGAGGGAAACCTTTAGCAACTTGGCTGCTATAGGTAAGGACGACATCTCTTTCTCATTTATACAATCAGAGAATATTGTTTGTTGCTCATCAGTGCTGTTTCATTAAAAAGAGTGCAAAAACGTTTTGTAGAATGTCCCAGGCCTGGTTACATTACACCATGAATGTAATGGGAATCTACAAATTTTTATATAATAATATAGTGTCTTCTTATATTTCTTTGCCTACAATTCAGGAAAAGCCTGGGATCACCTGGAAGTTGAAGAAGAATACAAAATTTACTGGAGAAATCTAAGGTAATTTGCACTCACAAGGAAAATGAATGTTCCTCAAGAGTCAGGGTGTGAGGAGAAACATGACAATCAAGGAAATGTGGCCAAGTTCAAATTAATGTCCCAAATATTCTCCAAAGATGTGTACAACTTCACTATGTATAATCTGACAAGGGAATTATGAAAATACATGAAGTTGCAGTTAGGTATTGCAGATAGGTATATGTACTTGGTCAAAACTTTGACTTTGTCGAGGAATCTCTCTTCAGGATATCTGTTTTGGTATACATGTGAATACAAGACATTCAGCATCTAAAAATTGCTAACCTGGAAGCAGTATTCAAAGTAGAAATCAATGCTGGTGTTGTAATAGGTGTTTTATGCCAACCTGGAAGCAGTATTCAAAGTAGAAATCAATGCTGGTGTTGTAATAGGTGTTTTCAAGCCATTCCTCAGAGAACTGAGTCCATTCATGATTTAAAATTCTTAAAAGACACCCTCCAACATTGCTGGTGGAATGTTAAGTACAGCCACGATGGCAATCAGTACACAGATGTCTCAAAATCTAAAAGTAGATGTTCTGTTTAATCAAGCATATTCCTAATGGGTATATTCTCAAAAGGGTTAATGTTATACAGACATGCACACCCATATTCAAAGCAGGTCAATTTATAACAGCTAAGCCCTGGAATGAGCTAACATGACCATCACTGGCTGCACAGACAAAAGAAAATTGTTGATAGGCTCAGTGTGATGTGGCTTCTTGTAAACCCAGCACTCTGGGAAGCTGATTCTGCAGGATGGCAAGTGGAAGCTCAGACTGAGCTACTTCATCAGTGAGAATTTCTCAAAATAAGAAATAAAAAGACTGGAGGTTTTGTGCTAAGACCTGTGTTTAATTCCCAGCACTGAGAAGGAAAATGTGGTATATGATCAGTCACAAAGATGAATAATATTATGTCCTTTGCCAAAAGAATTAAGTGGGTCTTTGTCACGTAATGTTAAGTGAAATAGCTCATTTCATAAAATATGAAATGTCACACGGTTTCCCTTATATGAAAAACCAAAATATAAACTAAGCATTAAAATAAAGAAGAGGTGATGGGAAAAAGGGAAAGCTGACTTTTTGGAGATGGGAAAGATGGGAAAGACAAACAGGATAAGGAGAGAAGGTGGAGAGTGACGGGGAAAAGGTATCACAGCGATCAGTGTGTGATACACATTATGTCAGCTAAATACTCTGTATTGCAAACTATACCAACTTAGAAATGCCCAAATGGATACCGCCCTTTTGGGAATGACTGATTTGAAGGTTTCCTCTAAGGCATTCAGTTAATTCATCGTTACAGGCATCAAAACAGAACTTGTTCTGGTAAATCAATAATACGGAGCCCCATTTTATCGTGATTTCTTTACAGAAAGAAAGAGGTAGTGAAATGCTATCAATATAATGCTTGGAATCAACATGAAGAAATATTTCTTTCGACTCCAGATGCTAATGTGGATGTGAAAGCAGCGGAAAGCCTTGCTCTTAGGAAGGCTCTGAGTGGTCATTTCTCACTGACTGTGCCTATCATTGCCCACACTGCACTGAAGCCATATAAATAATTGGGATCTGAAGAGAAGGTGCATAAATGTAATCAACATGGAAGAAATTCCAGTGATTTCCAGTCCTTTCAGAAGCATGCAAGGTCAAAGGATGGAGAGAATCCCTGTGAATGTGATCAATGTGGGGAATCCTACTCTGATCTTACTGAAAGAACTCACCTTAGAGAGAAGGGCTTTGCATGTAAGAAAAATTTGAAAGCCTGCAGTACACAGCATAATGTTCAGATCCATGAAAGAAATCACAGTGGGGAGAAATGCTATGTATGTAAGCAATGTGGGAAAGCTTTCAGCACTCACAGTTACTGCAAAATACATGAAAGAGCTCACACTGAGGAGAAACCCCATGTATGTAAGGAATGTGGGAAAGCTTTCAGCACACATGGTGCTCATCAAAGACATGAAAAAATTCATGCTGGGGAGAAACCCTATGTATGTAGGCAATGTGAGAAATGTTTCGTGACACACGGTGCTTGTCAAAGACATGAAAGTATTCACACTGGGGAGAAACCCTATGAATGTAAGCAATGTGGGAAAGCTTTCAGTGCACATTCTTCTTGTCGAAGCCATCAAATAATTCATACTGGGGAGAAACCATATGTATGTAAGCACTGTGGGAAAGCTTTCAGCAGGAGCCTTGCATGTCGAACACATGAAAGAATTCACACTGGCGAGAAACCCTATGTATGTAAGCAATGTGGGAAAGCCTTCAGCACACACACTTATTGTAAAATACATGAGAGGGTTCACACTGGGGAGAAACCTTATGTATGTAAGGAATGTGGGAAAGCTTTCAGCACATGTAGAGCTTGTCAAATACATGAAAGAATTCACACTGGGGAGAAACCCTATGTATGTAAGGAATGTGGGAAAGCCTTCAGAAATCATAGTACTTGAAAAGGCCATGAAAGAATTCACAGTGGGGAGAAACCATATGTATGTAAACTATGTGGGAAAGCTTTCTGCAGAAACAGTTATTGTCAAATACATGAAAGACGTCACACTGGGGAGAAACCCTATGTATGTAAGCAATGCGGGAAAGCTTTCAGCAGGCTCAGTGAATGTAAAATACATGAAAGGATCCACACTGGGTATTAATCCTATGAATGTAAGCAACGTGTAAATCCTCAGTACAGATAATTGTCAAGTATGTGAAAGAACTCACAAGGTAGAGACCTATGTAATAAGTAATTGGGAACGATGCCATACACATTTTTAAATACATGAAAGAAATCCCACTAGGGAGAAACTTTTATGTATGTAAGCCTATTTTGAAAATTCTTTGAAAATTTGTCATGTAATGGAGACCTGTGGAAATAATACATTAAGTTTGGTGTCAATATTTCTTCACAAATTTTCCAGGAAATACAAATCCCAGGTGGAGATATGCAAATGTACATATGTTGTGTGGCTTTAAGTAAATAATTTATACATATCTAGATCATGTATCTATAAGGTTTCATGTAAAAATAGTGAGCTGACATAATTTTATATTGTTTGTGCTTAATCTATAGTGTCGTAATGAAACATGGGGACCTGAAATATACCTTTTACTCTCAAGAATGGACCTAGAGTGGGTGATGTTCCAGGGGACTCACAGTGGTTTCTGGTCCTAAGTGGACGTGTCCTAGACTCGGTGCCTCCAAGTGTCTGTGTTTACACCCGGGGAGACCTGCCCTGGGCTCCCTCTCATCTCATGGCCCGAGGTCTCTGGCTCTGGTGAGACTTGCCCTGGCTGCCCATGAGGCCTGCGGGGCCCCTGGCAATTGGCCTGAAGCGTGGGGACCGAGTCATCCGTCCTCTCATTTGTTCCCAAGTGCTTTCCCTGTGCGGGGTCCTGAGGTTGCTACCTCGAGGCCTGGGGAAGCAGCACAGCATGCTCACTGCTGACTCTCTCCAGCCAAGTGACTGTCAGGCAGCCATCGCGAGACTGTGGTGCCCGTGATGCTGGGGTTCCGAGTTCTGTTTGGGCCTGTTGCCAAGGAAGTGAAGTCACGTGCTGGGGTCAGGAAGCTGAGCCTCCCTTCTGAAAAGAAGACCCTGTGGCTCCTTCCGTTTTTGTTTTTGTTTTTTACTTTGACATAAAAATCTTCCATTTTGTTTCAGGTATGTATTTTTACCGAATTATTTTATAGTCATGGAGTCTTTTAAAAATTAATTTTCATGGTACATTTTAGATATACACAATGGTCACATTCATCATAGGGACTGTGTACGTGTCCATGATCTGTCTGGATTCCTTTTTCCCCAATCCCCTCTCTTCCCTTCATCCATTCCTCCCTTCTTTATTTACAAAAGCCTTGTTTCCATTTTTTCCTTCCATTCTCTTTTTCCCTTGACCCTTCCTTTCCTTTCTCACCTCCATTTTCCCCCTTCCCGTTTGAACATTTTCTTCGGATTTCCCAGTGTATTATACACTTTGGACCTTATTTCCACTTTTGGTTTCTCACACCAGATATACAATGTGATATTTAAACATATGTGTCTCATTTATTTCGCTTAAGACTATGGGTCTCAAGGTGCATCTATTTACATAGAAAGGTTCCCCCCCCCTTCCTGGTGATAGAACTCAGGACCCAGCGCTTACGAGGCAGGTGCGGTGCCACTGAGCTAAATCTCTGACCCAAGTTTACCCTTTTGAAGGCTGACTAGTACACCAAAATCACAACTGTTTGTTTTTTCTTTTTTTTTTTTGGTGGTACCAGGGATCAAACTCAGGGCCCTGTGCTTGCTAAATCCCTGGCCCTACAAAATCACAACTTCTTTGAGCGTTCATCCTTTGATGGGCATTTGGGTTGTTTCCAAGATTGAGCTATTATGTATTATGCTACTATAAACATGGATGTGTATATATTGTGGTATAAAGCTTTTAAGTATTTTGGAAAGATACCCCTCATCCTCTTCATCATGGAAGAAATACTCGTTTCTTAAAAACAGCAATGAAAAACAATTTGTCTATGATGTTTGAGTTTGACATCCTTGAAATTTTATTGCAACAAATATGTAAATGCTTCAAATGCTGCAGGCACAGTAGGAAGTGTAATTTTCCTCCCAAAGGATTCATTCTCTGTCAAGAAGCTGTGCTCAGGGTAGTCACTTAGAGATCTGTTGGATTTTAGGAGGATTTTCTTTCCTGTGTTGGCTTCAGCTTCATTCAATTGCAATAGTGACTGTGGAGATGTTCTACAAATGCCCATCATAATTTTCCTTAGAGGATAAAATAGTCTCAAAGTGTCAACCCTGGATGGCCAGGAGTGGAGGATCCATAGCAGATTTTAACTTGCAGGTGCACATGGATAACTATTCACGGTCAGATACTGACTGAACTCAATCACAAAGTGTAGTGTTCAGTGCTGTGACCTAGTGTGAAGGGACAACAAGTTGTGACTGCAAGGTGCAGTCTTTGTGAGGCCCTGGACATCATCACCCCACTGGTGATGCAGAGCACATTTGCACATCACTTGGAAACTTCTGTTGTGTGCACTGCCATCACCTCTGCCCTCCATCTGAAGCTGAGCATGTGCTTTGTGTCTCTTGTGGAGAGGTTGCCTTTTCCAGAGGAGATGGAGCTGCAACCATTCAGTATAAATGTTTCCAGAAGGCCTTCAAGCAGCAAACCATACTGGCTTTCCTGTGTGCTCCTTGTCAGTGGTGGAGCTATCACAGGCCATGGTGTGGATGGCACCCGAATTGTTGCTGCATCCATCTGCTCGTGGGCATTTGTTCTGTTTTCAGTGTTGTCCTTAAAATTGAAGCAACTGTGACCATTCTTATACACCTACTTGTATGGTATAGGCTTGTATGGTATATTTAGACGTGAAATTGCTGGATCATACTGCTGGTGTACGTTTAAAAATTGTTAAGGTGTGGTTTGAAGCAGTTGTTTTATGCAGAACTTGAGGGTTTTTTTGTCATTGTGTTTCTTTTTTGTTGTTGTTTTTGGTGAGGATTGTGAAACAGTGTCTTCGAATTTTCAGTATTTTCTGATTTGATTTTGTATAATTGACCTGAAAACAGGCTATTTATATTACATACATTCAATATTTTTGCAGTGGAGAAAAATTAAAAAGAAAAAGATTAGAATCACCTATCATTTCACCAACCCAAAGCCTTTGCTGCTGCTCTTGCATGTGTGCCTTATTCAACACACCTTGCATGACATTTATCATCACGTAGACACTGGAGTACTGTCAGGTATTTACATTGGTGCAGATGTTTATTTTTAACCTTTTAAATGAGATGGCTGCAAATATGCTGCTAAATATATCCTCTTAGGATCTGGATATCTTAGTATGTAGATTTGATCAGTTTTTGGTCCTAATTTTTTTATACTACCATTTGAAGCAGACACCGCTCATTGAGTTATATTCTCCCATCATTTTATATTTTGTTTTGCTTTTTTTTGAGGCACGGTCTAACTAATTCACTAATTGGGCCTGGCTGGGCTTAAATTTGTGATCCTCCTTCAGCCTCCCAAAGCTCTGGGATTGCAGGTGTACAATATCCTTATGTGGCAATTGACAATAATTGTGCATATTTATAGGGTACAATGTGCTGTATTATTCTATGGCTCTATTGTAGACATAATCCGGCTAGTTATATACCTACCACCCTACTAACCCACAATATCTTTTACTGTGTATCAGACTAAAATTACCCAAGAAAGTTATGCGGGTTGAAGCCACTTGGGGCCTGTTGTCCTGAAGAAAGGTGAGGCAAAGGTACACACAGAGCTCTACCTGACCCACTCTCCCTTAAGAGTTGGGTTTTTTTTGGTACTGGGGATTGAACTCTGTACCTTGCAAGGCAGGTGCGGTGCCACTGAGCTAAATCCTTGGCCTTCCTAGCACTTAAAAAAAAATTCTGGATTTTGAATTCAGAACCTCTGAGCTTGGCTCTTTCCTCTCCATTTGTAAAGGTTTGTTTTGTGAGACAGGTTCTCGATAAGTAGCTAGGTTTCTCAGACTATCCTTGATCTCATGGTCATTCCGCCTCAGCCTTCTAGAGGACTGTGCTTATAGGCAATGCCTCCATAACTGATATCCTCATACTGTGTGCTATGCCACTAACTCAATATGCTGTTAGTCTCATTTAATTTTCCTTTCATGAGGAATTGCTTTCAATTCAAAATTGAAAGTCGCTCGGTGCACATTTTGAGAAGTGTAGCTTTTGTCCTTATTGCTTCTGCTCTATGGTCTTCCTCAAATGCTAACCTTGTAAAAATGCATTTATTCTATGTATTTGTGATATACATATTCCTCATATATGTATTTGTAAAATATATGATAGCTTTTACTCAATTCACTATTGATAGACCTTTTGATGTACTTACTTTTTATTTACTTATTTACTTTTGTATTAAATTCTTTTATTGGTACATTGTAGGTATACAACACAATTACATTTCTCATTGGGGATTGTACCTTTACATGATGCATCTTGGTTCTTATTTTTTCCCCATCCCTAGCCCTCCCTTCACGCCCTCTACCCTTCCCTATTTACAAACACTTTATTTCCATTTTTTCCATTTCTCCTTAGTTTTCCTTTCCCTTCTTTCCTTTCCCCTCCCCCTCCCACTACCCCTACCCCTTTGGACCTTTTCTTCCTATTTTACATTATCGATTATTCATTCTAATCATTGGTACATTTTAGGTATACAATGTAATGACATTCATCATTGGAAATTTGCACCTTTACATAGTCTCTCTTGGTTCTTGTTTTTCACCCTTGCCCAGCCCTCCCTTCAACCCCTCCAGTCCTCCCTATTTACAAAGGTTTTGTTCCTATTTTTCCATTTTCTCATATTAATCCCATTCCCTGCTATCCTTTGCCCTAGCCCTCCCACTTCCTTCCCCTTTGCCCCTTTTCTTCCTATTTCACATGACCTATTATACATTTAGTCCTTATTTACACTTTCAGTTTCTCACATGAGAGAAACTATTCGGTGTTTATACATGTGTGTCCTGTTTATTTCACTTAAGAGTATCTCCTCAATGTGCATCCACTTAGCTATAAATGTCTCTAATTTCTCGTTTTTTATGGCTGAGTAGTACTCCATTTTATTTAAAAAAACCACATTTTCTTGATCCAGTCTCCAGTTGATGGGCATTTGGGCTGTTTCCAAGTTTTAGCTATTACAAACTGTGCTGCTATGAACATGGGTGCACATATATCACTGTGGTATGATTCTTTTAATTCTTTGGGGAAGATCCCCAGCAGTGGAATAGCTGAGTCAAATGGGACTTCCAGTCCTAGTTCTTTGAGGTA
The DNA here is from genome assembly GCF_053883595.1 of Heterocephalus glaber. Lineage (NCBI taxonomy): Eukaryota > Metazoa > Chordata > Mammalia > Rodentia > Bathyergidae > Heterocephalus > Heterocephalus glaber. Next base: position 94,441 of record NW_028258400.1, read on the forward strand.
TCTCCAGACTGATTTCCACAGTGGTTGCATCAGTCTACACTCCCACCAGCTGTGGAGCAGGGTTCCTCTTTCCCCACAGCCCCGCCAGCATTGGTTATTGGTGGATTTCATGATAGCAGCCATTCTTTCTGGAGTGAAGTGGAATCTCAGTGTTGTTTTCATTTGCATCTCTCGAATGACCAGTGATGTTGACCATTTTTTCATGTCTTTATTTGCTATTTCTACTTCTTTGTCTGAGAAATGTCTGTTCATTTCAGATGCCCATTTTTGGATTGGGTCTTTCAATTTGGGAGGTCTGATCTTTTTCAGTTCTTTATAGATTTGAGATAGTAGACCTTTGTCTGAGGAAGAGCAGGTGAAGATTTTTTCCCACATTGTGGGTTGTCTCTTCACACTGCTGGTGGTTTCTCTTGCTGTGCAGAAGCTTTTTAATAAGAAGAGATCCCATTTGTTGATTGTGCTAGTTCATGGGCAACTGAGGTTTTGTTCATAAAATCTTTTCCTACACCGATGTCTTCAAGGGTTCTACCTAACCTCTGTTCCAACTGGTTCAGAGTTTCTATTTTAATATTTAGATCTTTAATCCATTTTGATTTTAGTTTAGTGCATGGTGGACATACAGGTCTAGTTTTAATCTTTGGCAAGTTGAAGCCCAATTTTTCCAGCACTGTTTATTAAAGAGGCTATCTTTCCTCCAGTGAGGGTGTTTGGCTCCCTTGTTGAAGATGAGCTGGCTGAGTGTGTCTGGAGTTGTTTCTGCATCTTCTAATCTGTTCCACTGGTCCTCAAGTCTGTTTCTTTGCCAGTACCATGCTGTTTTTATCACAGTAGCTTTGTAGTAGAGTTGCAGGTTAGAGATTGTGATACCGCCTGCCATGTCTCTGTTACCTAGTATTGCTTTTGCTATTCTGGGTGTCTTCTTGTTCCAAATGAATTTTTGGATTGTTTTCTTGAGGTCTATGAAGTATGCTGGTGGGATCTCAATTGGAATTGCATTAAATCTATATAGCAGTTTTGGAAGTAATTGGAATGTAATTAAAAACTTTTCAACTAAGAAAATCCCAGGCCCTGATGGCTTCACTGCTGAATTCTACAAGACATTTAGAGAGGAACTGCTGCCACTACTGTTGAAACTCTTCAATGAAATGGAAAGGGAAGCAATACTCCCAAATTCATTCCTGGAAGCAAGCATCACCTTGATCCCCAAAGCAGAGAAAGACCCAACCGAAAAAGAGAACGATAGGCCAATCTCACTAATGAACATAGATGCAAAAATCCTTAATAAGATAATGGCAAACAGAATGGAGAAGATCATCAAGAAGATCATACACCCTGATCAAGTGGGATTCATCCCAGGGATGCAGGGATGGTTCAATATATGAAAATCAATGTAATACACTATATCATTAGAGCCAAGGACAAAACCCATATGATTATCTCCATAGATGCAGAGAAAGCATTTGACAAAATCCAACATGCGTTTATGATAAAAACCCTCCAAAAAATTGGAATAGATGGTCTCTACCTCAAACTGATAGAAGCCATCTCTGAAACACCAACAGCCAATATCATACTAAATGGTCAAAAACTGAAATCCTTCACACTCAAATCAGGAACAAGACAAGGATGTCCACTATCGCCACTCTTGTTCAATATAGTTTTGGAAACATTAGCCACGGCAATTAGACAAGAGAAAGAAATAAAAGGAATAAAGATAGGAAATGAAGAAGTCAAATTGTCATTATTTGCAGATGACATGATACTCTATATAGAAGACCCCAAGAACTCCACCAAAAGTCTTCTAGACTTAATAACCAAATTCAGTCAAGTAGCTGGTTACAAGGTCAACACACAAAAATCAAGAGCTTTCCTCTACACCAATGACAGACTCACTGAGAGAGAAATAGGGCAAATAATTCCTTTCACAATAGCATCCAAAAAACTGAAATACCCAGGAATCATCCTAATGAAAGAAATCAAAGACCTCTTCTCTGAAAACTATGGCATTCTGAAAAGAGAGATTGAAGATGATATTAGAAAATGGACAGACATCCCCTGCTCCTGGGTAGGAAGGATTAATATAGTGAAAATGGCCATACTTCCCAAACTGTACTTACTTTTTAGTCAATCCAATTAGCCCAATGTATACCTCTAGAATGAATACTTTTTGCCATATTTGATTAGTCTTTTATTAATAAGTTTAAAGAGAAATACAGGTGTTATTTCTTCCTGAAATTCTTTAATGTGTATCCTTAAGTACTGTCATATACTTCAGTTCATTTTCAGAGTTGGCAAGAAGAGAAAACCATTGTTGTGGTGATAAGATAGTGGTAGTGCATAGGGAACAGCAGAAATTTATCGGAGGGACTTTTGCTGATGGTGGCAGATGTTGGATATTTAGCATTAGGTCAAGCTATATCACTAAGCTGGGGGATATAATAGGCATTTTTACTGTGGTTAAGATGGCTTCTGTTTGCCTTTGAGGGTGTACAAAGTCTCTCTCTCTCTCTCTCTCTCTCTCTCTCTCTCTCTCTCTCTCTGTTTTTGGTACCAGGGATCAAACTCAGGTCCTTGTGCTTGCAAGGCAGGCAGCAGAACCACTGAGCTAAATCCCTGACTCTCAAAATCTCTTTTAACAGTGTACCCATATCGCTGCTATTATGGCCCATATAGCTTTTAATTTTAAAGCATGTACCTGAGGAAAATAAGCCTTAGAGACAAACAAAGGACAGGTAGAATGAAGAATGTTTACCATATTTGTTATAGAAACTGGTCACACTGGAACATTAAAAGGGGGAGCACTTAATTCAGATAGCATGTAGCAGAGTTACGATCACCAGCCCAGTCCTCACCATCTTGAGCACAGTCCACAGTCCTGGGTCTGAGCAGCTGTCCTGCTTGGCTTCATGGGCAGTGCATCTGGAATTACACAGATATGCTCCATCTGTCTTTTCTTCAGCTTTAGCACTGTAGAAGGAAGGAAAGAGACTCATCTGCACAGGTTTATGAACAAAGGGCTGGGAACCAGTGGAAGTGAGAAACAGTGGAGCTGGGGTCTGGGATTGGAGGAAGGAGATAAACAGAAGACACAGCGAGGATCCAAAGCAAAACTGGAGAGGTCATTTGCTCTGGAACAGAAAATATTTTTACTGACAGTGGAGGGTAAGGACTGGTGAAATAAACCTTACAAAGAGGAGACAATGGAGATTCATTCTGTAGGCCTTCATTTTTCCCAGAAGACTTCCAGGCAGCCCAGAGTGTAGGTTTGGTTTATCTCACAGAAAATCAGAACTACTGAGCTGCTGATCACACACGGTGGAGTCCACCACACATTCATGTGGCTTCAGTGCCGGGGGATTTTCCTGTTCACTCTGGCTGAGAGCAGTGTGACGATGACTCAGTTGAGGCCTGCATGGGGAGAGGGATGTCACACAGCTCGGGAATGTTCTGGGTGCCGCAGTAAGACCAGTGAGGGAGCCGGGTGCCTGCTGGTGCTGATGAGCCAGAGAGAGAAAGGGAAAGGTAATAGAGGCTTTTTGGAAGCCAGGTTTTCCTTGGAAGTTGTAAATGAAAGACTAATTTGCCTTTTGTCCTTTTCCATATTTTCTTTGTAGTTTTTATTACGTCTGTACTTTTTCCCTTGGTCTTGCAGTAGATGCCTCCTGAACTCACAGTAGGTGAAAACAGGAGCCACACACCTAGGCTTTGAGGGTGTGACTGCATCCTGCCTTAGAATGGATGGGAATGCGGAGGGCTATGGGTTAGCAGACACGAATACACACAGCACGCTGTAAGCGTGAGCCCTCCAGGGTGAGGATGAAGCTACTCACCTTCTTGCTGGGACTCATGGTGCCTTGGTGAAGCTGAGAAGCAGGTGTGTGCAAAGCAGGCATGGTGGAGCCCTCAGGGACATAAGGATGCTCCTGCACACCTCAGCTTTCTGTACCATTTAAGAGAAATGCTAGAGGAGAGGGGCTTGACCAACCTAAGTGGCACCATGCAGTTAATTACCTCAACACATTTCACATCTTTCTGTTCCACTAGCCCTCACTTAGACTCTCTTAGTACCAAGAAAGAAGGTGCCACATAGGCAAAATAATAGAGAGATAGAAACAGTTTGTTTGTTTACAGCACAGGGGATTGAACCCAGAAACTCACATGCTACACAAGCGCTCTACCACTGAGCCAACTCCCATCCCTAGACATTCTCAGGTGTTGTAGATGAAAGGCAATGCTAGAGGCTTCTTTAGACATCAAAAAGACAAGCCACATACTGGATAACATCTCTACAAAAGACATACCTGAGAACAAATTTGTATTCAAAATACACAAAACATTCTTACTGTGTATCAGACCAACGAAAAATGCATACCAGACCAAAGAAAATATAATGATAGAGGATAGTTCAGGGTATAATTCAACAGTGTTCCTATGCACCAGCCATGAACCCACTTAGACAGAAATCAAGAAACAATCCCATTCCTGATACCTTTAAAAAAAATACCTGAGAATTGGCCAAAAAAATGAAGTAAAATTCCTCTATAACAAAACATGGCTGTTTAGAAAAGACTTTATGAACAAAACCTCAGTAGCATGGGTATTAGCATAAAGAATCAACAACCGGGTTCTCATCTTATTAAAAAGCTTCTGCAGTGCAAGAGAAACCAACACCAGAGCTAAGAGACAACCTATAATATGGGAAAACATTTTAGCAGCTGTACCTCAAAGGCCTACTATTTAGAATGTGTAAAGAATTGAAAAAAGTCAGACCCCTCAAATTCAAAGACCCAGTTCAAAAATGGGCTTCTGAAAAAAAGAGACACTTCTCAGACAAAGAAGCAAAAGCAGCAAATGAACATAGGAAAAAAATGTTCAACATCACTGGTCATTTGAGAGATGCAGATGAAAACGACACAGATTCCACCTCACCCCAGAAAGAATGGCTGCTATCAAGAAATCAACAAATAACAAATGCTGGTGGGGGTGTGGGGAGAAAGGAACCCTTCTCCATTGTTTTTTTTGTGTGTGTGTGTTTTGTGGTTTTTTTGGTACCGGGGATTGAACTCGGGTCCTTGCGCTTGCGAAGCAGGCAGTGGAACCACTGAGCTAAATCCCCAGCCTCCATTGTTGGTGGGAGTGCAGACTGGTGCAACCACTGTGGAAATCAATATGGAGATACCTCAAAGAACTAGGGCTAGAGGTCCTATTTAACCTAGCTATTCCCCTGCTGGGTATCATCCCCAAAGAATTAAAATAATCATACCACAGAGATATATGTGCACCCATGTTTATAGTGGCACAGTTCATAATAGCTAAAGCTCGGGAACCGCCCAAGTGCCCATCAGTTGGAGACTGGATAAAGAAGATATGGGTTTTGTTTTTTTTTTTAATAAAATGATGTACTACTCAGCCATAAAGAATGAGAAACTAGAGACATTTATAGCTAAGTGGATGCATATTGAGGCCATAGTCTTAAGTGAAATAAATAGGAAACACGTGTAAATACCAAATAGCTTCTTCAGTGTGAGCAACTGAAAGTGTAAATAAGGATTAAAATGATTAAAATGAATAGTTGATAATTTGAAATAGGAAGAAAATGTCAAAGGGGTAGAGGAAGTGGGAGAGGAAGGGGAAAGGGAAGAAGGGAAAGGAAAAATTACAAGACAAAAACAGAAATGAAGTCTATGTAAATAGGGAAGGGTGGAGGGGGTGAAGGGCACACAGGGAATGGGGAAAAAATAACCAAGATACATCACATACAGGTACAAACACCCAATGATAAATGTAAATGAATGGTATACCTAAAATGTACCAATAAAAGAATTTCAGCAAAAACAAAAAAGTATGGCAGTTTGGAAAAAAAGAGATTGAAGAGGAAACTATAAACTGGAGAGATAAACTCTGTTTCTGGATAGGCAGAAGCAACATTGTCAAAATGATGACACTCCACAAATGATCAATATGTTTAACGCAATTCTAACCAACATAACATGAGTATTACTCTCACAACTATATATCACACTCCTTTAATTTAAAAGGAACTTGTAGTCTAGAGACCTTAAGGAACCCCTGAGCAACAAAAGCAAAGCAGGAGGCATTACAATCTGAGATTTAAAGTTATATGACAAAAGTGCAGTGATGAAAACATCAAAAACAAATGTGTCAATCAACACAGTGAAATTCAGAATGAAGAAATGATCTCAGGCACTTTCACCCACTTGAGTTTGGACAAAGGGGGCCCAGACAATATCCTGGAGAAAAGACAGCCTCTTCAACACATACTGCTGGGAAAACTGGTGGTCGCAATGTGGAAGGTTAAATCCAGACCCACATCTCACACATGTTGTACTAAAACCAATTTAAGTACAAACATGCTTAATGTCTCCACCATTATGGAAGTGCAAAAGAGAACCACAGTGAGATTCCCTTAGTACAGCACCAATCATCAATATAATTTAAAGTAACAAGTGCTAGCCCATATACATGCTGCAGTTTGTGTTCAAAAATAGTTTGCCATATCCTCAAAAAGTTGAGTATGCATTTTCTGTACTGCTTTATGTTTCCATTCCTAGGTAGCTATCTAGAACTGAAGATGTGCATTCAAACAACAATGGATGTGTACCTTTCATCTGTAAAGGTCATGGCAATGATGAACTGTCCCATAGTGAGTTCCAGAAAAAGAAAGCTGTTTCCAAAAGAAAAGGAATTTTTCTCCCAGGACAGCCAGGTGGTGAAAGAGAAGTGGGCCTAAGGGTTGCATTATCCTATAAAAAGTTCATTGCTTTTCTGACAGAGCATTAACCTAAATTAATTGTAAATGATAAAACTAACAATACACTGAATCCTAGCCCTAAGAACTATTGCATCCTAAGAATTATTATAGCCACTCCTCTCCTCCCTGAGATTTTTTTGTCTTCTAGGCACTACATGGGCTACTGGTTTACTAGCAAGAAGACTGGCTTCTTCTCCAGTATACAGCAAAAATGTGGACCTGAGCCATGGGGTCAGAGCCCCTCCTCCTCCCATGAAGCAACTCAGTAGGATGGCATGTGGTGAAGCACATTCTCACACTGTGACTTGTGCCAAGCATATCACAAGCTCCAACACTAACACTTACTTACAAACCTTACATAACTAATGTAAAACTAACCCTAACCCTACCTTAACCCATAAAGTCTAAACCTAAGCCCAAACCCTAAACTCTAATCCAACACTCAACACCAGTGCTACACCCCGCCACTCACCCTAACTTGACCCTGGTTGCTGACTGGTTTCCCTCTTCCCACCAGCCTCCTGTCCATCCTGGCCCCTCTTCACACATCTGGACCCTTCCTTACCTGTTGTACCCCATAGTCCTGCTGCTCAGGGCTCAGCGAGGCCTAGGGCATGCTTAGGAAGGTGAGGCCGGAGGGTGCTCATGGCCCAACCTGCCCAGGGACTGAATCCTGGACAAGGGCCGAGGCCATGGAAGGAGGCTTCTCATCTGCTGAGGAGAGACAAGATCCCGCACTCTGTGGTGACCCCTCCAGGCAGCTGTCTGCAGAACATAAAGCACCATGGACTACAGGTCCCCAACCTCAGCAGGTACCTAGGGCCTCCTTTGACCTCCCACTAGGGTGTCCCTCTGCAGCCTTGACCTGCTGGCATCAGGGAGGTTGGCACCACTCTGCTTTGTGCACAGAACTCTGCTTCTTTTCCCCTCAAATCATGTCTTGGGCAGAGACGTCCAGCAGGGGATCCTTGGCTCCTGCCAGCTCTTCTCTCTGGGCCAAATCAGTGGAGGGACTTGACATCTCGGGACTGCCATTAACATGTTTTCTGCACCTTCTTGTTTTAAGACTACTCTTTTTCCAAATTTTTAAAAGCAAGTAGTGAGACTTCTGTGTATAACTTAGGCTAGATCACCACACAAGCTTTTTGTTTCCCTCAAATTTAATTTTATAAATAAATGCTAACTGCTGAATTTTTGTTTTCATCCTTGTTCAAATTATTCTTAACTGTTTTGAAGGCAAAATTGGAAAAATATAATATGCTTTGTAAAGTATAATAAAAGTTTTATTGAAAACATTATTTGTGTGTGTGTGTGTGTGTGTGTGTGTGTGTGTGTCGTATTGGGGAATAAGCCCAAGGTCTTACACTGACCTACATCTCCACCCTACCCTCCCCCCACTCTTATGAGACAGGGTCGTGAAGCTGCCCCTCTTGGACTTGTCATCCTCCTGCCTCAGCATCCTAAGCAGCTGGGATTACAGGCACCACCATACCCAGCATTAGGAGATTACTGACGGATGTTGAATATAAACACTAAACATCTCCAACTTCTAATCACAATGAAATAAGATTTCAGTGTCTTTCCCATGGTTAATATTAAAAAGAAAAAACCCTTAGATAAGTAAAACTTAGTGGTTTATTTGAGCAAAGAAACCAAAGGATTCCCCAACCTGGCATTTCTCAAATCCAGAGAAGGTTCAAAGAGCCAGGGGATGTGCTGAGAAGGGCAGCAACTGTGAGCTGAACTGAGGCATGAACACAGCTTCATTGATTACAAAGTCAGCTTAATTCATGACTCTGCACCTGACAAGCCCAGTTGCTGTAACTAGCTGAGCCTCAGCCATTTGTCAAAAGACTATAGTCATTGGGTTTCAATACCTATTCTTTGAGTTAAAAGATTTGGTGAGGCTCAAGAGGGGCTGGGTTGTGAGTGGAACAAGGTATCCTGTCTCTTAGCTGGGCTGGTGTGTACCTCAGTGTCAGAGCACCTACTCCAAGTACCTGAAGTGACCTGACCTGCTCAGGCCTCAAAACCACATAGGAATGGGAAAGTGAAAAACCTTAAGTGTAACAAATAGCAGGAAACCAGACACAGTAATAAAGTAAAAACCAAGTATAACTGCAACATCCACAATGCTAACAACAGGATTGGCAGGGACAGAAATAACACACAATAGCATGTTTTAAAAGTTGACAAAAGTACAGGTAATTAAAAAGAGAAGAAAACAGGGAGAAGAAAGTAAAAGAATATATTAAAAGTTGAAAGTGAGAAAACAGAAGAAAATAAAAAGTGAAGCCTTCCCAATGTGAGCAAGAGAGAATAAAAGAATGCAAACATTAGAAGGAGGAAAAAGGGGCCAGAAAAAATAAAAATGAATAACAAGAAAAATAATTCAGCTGGCCATGGTGACATACATCTGTAATCCCAGCACTTAGGAGGCTGAGGCCGGATGATTGCCATGAATTCAAGGCCAGCCTGGGCTACATGGTGAGTTCAAGTCCAGCCTGAACTATATAGTGAGACCTGTGTACAAAAAACAATTTAAGGGCCAGGATTTAGCTCAGTGGTTCCGTGGCCTGCCTTGCAAGTGCAAGGTTCCGAGTTCAGTTCCCGGTATCAAAAAAAAAATCAAAAGAAAGACACACACATGTTAGACACAGACATACATATATCAACCAATCAGAAAATGTTACAAATTCCCAATAAGAAACAAAAGGACTGTCTCTGTGCTGAGGCGGTTGAACGTGCAGACAAGACGGCATCCACTCCCTGTTGAACCTGCACTTCTCTCTCTGCCTTCCTGACTCATGTGCCCCTCAGAGAAGAACAGCATGGGAATCATCTGCCCCTTTCCTCTCTCATATTGCTGGCCAGGCTGCCACCTGGAGTTGTTTGTAAATGCAGCTGCATGAAGTGAATCAGCTTTCCTCTCACCAGTAAAAAGGCAGCATGGAAGGGGAGTTTACTCTGGAAAGATTCACTCAACACACTCCCAGGGCTGGGCTGATGCTGAGCTCTGCCGCTCATCTGGGTCTGTGGTGCCCTTTGAGAAGCCAATTCAGAGAGCAGAGCAATAAACTGCCTCAGTGGAGGATGAGCAGCTGGTCCCACACAACCCACTGCCCATAGCTCTGGTTTCTGAGCCAAGTCCCTACATGCAGTCATGTGTGGCTGCTCAGCCTCCAAACCCACTTATCAGGTTGCTTGAGCCATGAGTCTTAGAAGGAGAGTGAGCTCCACTGTCTCCCACATCTCTGACCAGAACCCAACTGCAAGTATTCTTCAGTGAAGCTGCTTCAGTGGCATTGTGTCTGTGCCTTTCGAATATATATACCTTCTTTTTCTCTGTTTCTTCATGAAATGTAGTACATTGTGTACTACCTCACATTTTATATTTATACCATTTAGCAATATATTCTACACTGTTATGGTTAAAATATTAACATGTATTCCTTTGATATTAAGATCAATAAAAAATGGTGGGGCTCAGGAAGGAGAGAGTTGCAATTGCATCTTTCACAAAAATGGAAGGGCTCCTTGCAGTGAGTCAGAAAGAGCTGCCAAACATGACGTGGAATGGGTAATTACGCTAAAATATTTGTTAATTAATTCTGTGCTAAAAACCCTGTTTGAAACTTGTCCCTGTTTGAAAACTGTGGGTGGGCCTTGCCCCTCTTGTGGGGCAGCCTGTTCCCAGAAAGATTAGAATCCATCCATGAGATTTGTTTATGTAAGTCCCCAACCTTGAAACCATGGAAAATTGCCTAATGCTGCTTTGCCACATCCTTGCTACATTCTGTAGAACCATAACTTAAGCTACCCTGTAAAAGATATAAAAAGGAGAAACTGTCTTAACTCATGGTCAGCCTAGAAGGACTCATTTCCTGAGGCTGTGCATTGCCTGGCAATAAACTTCTTTTTTATCTTACCCAACTCTCCTGTCTCTGAAAGATCATTTTGACTCCCTTTGCCACAACAGCAGGAAGTGAGAATGTTGCAGAATTTAAGAGATCAAAGAGACCAACAGGTTTAACAGGAGGATTTAGTTGGGTGCACACCAGCCCAGCAGATTTGTATCCAAAGGCTGAGCCCCAAACAAAGAAGAGGCTCTAGTTTTATACATGTGGACTGAAAGGGTTGGTCTCTTTAGTTGTGCAACACTGGTGGGTGGGCATGCGGGTTTCTAAAAGCAGGACAAAGGCAATTAATCAAGTAGTGACAATCTCGCAGCTTAGCATATCTTGATGGGAAAAAATAGATCTTATGGAAGCAAGAGGTCATAAAATCTTACAGGAACAAAGTTAACAACAGCCATAGGGTGGGGTGAAGTCTGAGGGGGAACTGCTTAGGGTTGGGGAGACTTGTTTTTCCTTTTCTTTAAAGTTTTGCTTTAGTAAGCTATGTTATATTTTAAAACCTGAGATAAAAATTGGTATTCAAGCAAAGAACTATGTCTCAATTGGCAATGAATATGCCCTCTGTGTACTGATTTGCTCCATGAGGAAACACAATTTCACACCTCTGCACAGTCACCCACTTGCTGTTACTCTGACCCTAACCCTAACCCTTTAAGAAACAGCAAGAAATATAGTATCTCTTGTGAGTTTATCAGAAGGTAGCTTTTCAAATTTGAAATAGCCTCACTGATGCATTTAGTGATTTGGGCTTTTTTGTTTGTTTGCATTCTGCCCCTGGATAACCTGTCAGAACATGTAGAATACAATTTACCTGTGACGTTTGTATCTGTGCTCATATGAGATCAAAGCGCTACCTCTGTGTGTGTGCCTGGAGGTCTTACAATTTGGGGGGCCTAGCTTGCCACATGCTGGGAACTGAGGAGAATCAAAGCCAGAAGGCCCCATCTAGCAGCTGGTGCAGCCAATCACATGGAAGGTGAGCAGTGGGGGTATGGCTGTCCATGTGGGTGGCATCTGGGGGCCAAGACCCCCAGTGTCCTGAGACCTGGCCACAGCAGATGGGGCCTGTGGGGCCATCTGTGTCTCAGGTGAGTCCCTGGCAGGCCAAGCAGAGATGGGGTCTTCAGGGTTGGATGTGTCTGCCGGTCCTCGGTTGGGGCCAGGTCTCCAGGGCCAGGTGGCCGGACTTCTGCACATGCTGTGGTGATGTTTGTCATTCCTGAGCCTCTGCTTGCATCCTTCCACAGCCCAGTGTGTGAGGAGATGCTGCATGCATGTTCCCAGCCTAGCATCCCCACCCTAAGTCTGAATGGGGTGTGGGGCTCCTCTTGTACTCAAGTGCACAGTCCTGCAGCTCCTGTGAAGGCATTTAAGGGTTCAATTCAAGAAGGACAGACAAAGACATATCTGACCTCATTATGTACATTAGCCAACAAGAAGGTGTGGGTGGCCTCCCAAGTCTCTCTGCCCCTGCTTGGTATTAGACACACTCTCTAGTGAGGTTTTCATCTGGGTTTCCTCAGGCCATTGGTACAAACCTAGGCCTGTTGGGTTTCCTTGTTTGCTCTTTGCTATTATAAATTCTGACCTACCAAAAGGAACCTCTCACAGTTCTTAAATCCTAAATTATTTCATACACTGTTTCAATTCATAGGCTGTTTATTTTTTCATTTGGTGGCTCAATCAAGTACCTCTACTTGGTCTCTTTTTCTGAAGCCTTCCACAGCCCTTGAGAAAATAATTGGGCAACTAGTTTGGGTTTTTTTTCTTACATCATGATGACAATAATTTGTTGGGAAAGAGTAAGAAACCTTTTTAGAAGAATTGGTCAAGTCCAACACTTCTTTTACTGAATTTTTGAAATATGAACTCTTCACTCTTCCTGAACATCCTTTGCTTGAGAAAAGCACCAGCAGCTTCAAAACCTGATCACTGTTTAGATGTACAGTGGCCCCATGGAAGGCAACATATAGGCAGCTAAGTTGCATAGCTGGAAATGTTCACAGAGACATCAGAGAGAATGGTGGTTGCTGTTGAGTGTTCATAATCAAAGGGTAGTTTAAAGAAGCCAGGTCTTACCAGGCAGTAAACTTAATGGCCTGCATGGTAAGTACAATATAGACAAATTCCCTATCATGTCTTGGCAAGGAGAACTGCTCTCATGAGGGAAAAATCCAGCTTCACACTGGCCATGGTTTCTCTTCCACCAGGATCTGCAAATCCACTTAGTAAGCACGGATTGGGTTTTCAGTAGAATTAAAGATGAATATATATATATATATCATGAAGCATGGAGGTGAGACGTGTGGGTGAAGAATAGAATACAGAAATGATTGAACTGCACAATGGGGAATATAATCAGTGGAAACACCTTTACTATGACCTGAATATCTTTGCAGACAGGTGAGTGTGATGTGCTTAATTCTGTCCTTCCTTTCCTCACACGTTCACAAATATAACCTCTTGCTTTTTCAATATTACACTTGCCTTTCCTTGACAGCTAGTGAAGATTTCAAGATGATGACAAATGACTTTCAAAATCATCAGCGCAAAAGGGAAATTGTCTTTCAGTAACTGCTCTTTGCCTAGTACCCTTCATGTGTGTCTTGGGTGTGTGGCTCCTATGAAGGGTCCAGTGTGATGGAATCAGATTCAGACCTTCAATGTCCTCCTAGAAAGTCACAGCTTGCTGTCATTGCTGAGGTAAAGAGAGCTTTACATGCAGTTACTTGTCTTTAAAGAATATTCAAATATATGAGCTGTTATACAAAATGTCTTGATATTTGTTTTGTGGATGACAGATTTTTGTCACAGTTTCAGGATTGATCTGGTACTTTGTGGGCTTTTAGTGTGACTGGTACCCTTGAAGAATGAGTGTTCTAGAAAACTTGCAAACTGGTTACAGCAGAGTTCATCATAGCTGGTTTGACGCTGTACAGTTATGATTTGCAGCATCGGTGTGTCACTTGGCATCTGTCTTTGACATTCGGCTTGGCTCACCTAGAGCTTTCTGTTTTCTCTTTTTCACTTACTAAATATTTAGGATCCCTAATCCAAAATCTGAACTTCTCCAAAATCTGGGACTTTTTAAAAACAGTACTCTGGTCTCACAAAAAACTTTATTTAGTTAGTTTATTTTTGGTACAGGGGATTGAACTCAGGACGTTGCACTTGCGAGGCAGGTGTGACACTACTGAGCTAAATCCCTGGCCCCAATCTCAAACTTTTTTGAGTGCCAACATAATGCCACTAGTGGAAAATACTATACTATGCCACTCAGTTTTATGCACAAAATTACTTAAGATATCATTGAAAATTACCTTCAGGCTGAGTGCCTAAGTTATATATGAAACACTGATGGATTTTATGTTCTGCTGTGAGTGTCAGCACCAAGATATCTCATTTGGTAAATGCAAATATTGCAAAAATTTTAAAAAAGTGTCAAAAACTTGAGGCATTTGTAGGAAGGTTCCCCACAGAGTGCTCCAGCTGTAGTTTATGTGCATCACTCATACGCCTGGCCTGTATGCTTCCTGCCAGGACTCCAGTTTGGGCCTTTGGGATGAGACTGCTGACCACTCGTGCACACAGGCTGTGTCTCAGTCTTTCATCCTCCTTGGGGCATCTGTATGTTATTGGCTCCACCTCTCTGGGCTGCTGCCTTCCCTGCCTGAGCACCATGGTGCCTGTGGTTCGTGTCTCCCATGTGGCACCTTCGCCAGCCCACTCTTCCCCTGGGAGAAGGGCTCTCTTTGCTGCCTGAGGCCCTGCCTCTCCCCAGGGCTAACGTGTAACCTTCAGCACCTCATCCACATCCCTCCCACCCCAGAAGGTGGGGGGAACCTCCATGTCACTCCTCCGGCCTTGCTTCTCTGCCTCAGTGTTCTGTTGCATTGCAGGTTGCCCATCAGTTGGGCCACCACCACCCACTCTTAAGCTGCAGGTGGTGTTTCCCAGTGTGTGCTGGCTTCTGGATCAATACAAGGCCGTGGACTGGATGGACAGTAGATGGGACATGCCCTTGATTTGGGAGAAGGAATCAGTGGGCAATAAAGGGGGAATGCAGGGTCCTACAGGACTCCTTGAGGGCTGCAAATGTCTAACAACAATGGGGTGAGCTACTGAAGTTAGGAGTGAGAGGCTGAAGCTCAGAACAAGTTGAAGAAACAGCTGAACAGGGAGAAGGAGGTGATAATTCTAAACACAATGGTGACAAATCTGTTGCCACTGCTCTGGCTGGATGCATGCTTTCTGTCCCATCTGCATGGATATAAGTGGTAACTTAATCATTTTGATCAGTATAATGTGGCGGTCCTGAAGCTGGATGATGATCTCCAGAGTGGCTTCCTTGTCATTTACTGGGACACTTGCTGTGGGAGTGCTGTTATGTCTAGTGAGGAGATAGCCCTGTGGCAGCCATGCAGGAGGAGGCCTCAGCCCTACAGAGGGCCAGAGGGTTTCAGAGGCCATCTTGGGGTCTTCTTACCCAGGCCCTAATGTGTGAAGGACAAGACTTCCAATGGCTGCAGCCTGCATCCACCATGTGTCCCAGCCCCACCTACCCTGGGATGTTGGTGTGGAGATGAGATGATCCACTCCTACACAGGAGAAGAATTTCCTGGGTGAGCCTTTGACTGTAAAAGAAATGAATTTACTTGCTTAGATCCAAATTGGACTCCAGAGGCAGCAAAAGCAAGGCTGCAATTTACACTAGGAGGAGTGTAGGAGCTGTGCCAGTCCATCCGACAAGCATGCTGAAATTGAGAAACTTTCTTTTTTTAATATATATATTTATTGGTACATTTTAGGTATAAAATACATTTACATTTATCATTGGGTGTTTGTACCAGAACATGATGTATCTTAGTTTTTATTTTTTCTCCCATTACCTGTGCGCCCTTCACCCCCTCCACCCTTCCCTATTTACACAGAGTTTGATTCCATTTTTTTCTCATAATTTTTTTGCTTCCCTTCTTTCCTTTCCCCTTTCTCTTCCACCATCCACAAACCCTTGGACCTTTTCTTATTTCAAATTATCAATTATTCGTTTTAATCATTTTCATCCTTATTTACACTTTCAATTTCTCACACTAGAGAAACTATTCAGTATTTACACATGTATGTCCTACTTATTTCACTTAAGAGTATGGCCTCAGTATGCATCCATTTAGCTATAAATGTCTCTAGTTTCTCGTTCTTTATGGCTGAGTAGTACTCCATTTTATATAAAAACCACATCTTCTTTATCCAGTTTCCAGTCGATGGGCATTGGGCTGTTTCCAAGCTTTAGCTATTACAAACTGTGCCGCTATAAACATAGGTGCACATATATCTCTGTGGTATGATTCTTTTAATTCTTTGGGGAAGATACCCAGTAGGGGAATAGCTGGGTCAAATGGGACCTGTAGTCCTAGTTCTTTGAGGTAACTCCATACTGATTTCCACAGTGGTTGCACCAATCCATTCCCACCAACAATGGAGAAGGGTTCCTTTCTCTCCACACCCCCACCAGCATTTGTTATTGGTTGATTTCTTGATAGCAGCCATTCTTTGTGGGGTGAAGAGGAATCTCAGTGTTGTTTTCATCTGCATCTCTCGGATGACCAGTGACGTTGAACATTTTTTCATATATTTGTTTGCTGTTTTTACTTCTTTGTCTGAGAAATGTCTGTTCATTTCAGATGCCCATTTTTGAATTGGGTCTTTGAATTTGGGAAGTCTAATTTTTTTCACTTCTTTATATATTCTTGATAGTAGACCTTTATCTGAGCTACAGCTGCTAAATATTTCTTCCCACATTGTAGGTTTTCTCTTAGCTCTGTTGGTAGTTTCTCTTGCACCACAGAAGCTTTTTAATATGATGAGATCCCAGTTGTTGATTCTTTCTGCTAGCTCCCATGCTACTGAAGATTTGTTCATAAAGTCTTTTCCTATGCCAATGTCATCAAGAGTTCTACCTAACTTATCTTCCAGCAAGTTTAGTGTTTCTTACTTAATATTTAAATCTTTAATCCACTTTGATCTTAGTTTAGTGCGTGGTGATAGGGATGGGTCTAGTTTTAATCTCTGACAGGTTGAAATCCAGTTTGTCCAACACCATTTATTAAATAGGCTATCTTTCCTCCAATGAGGGTGGTTGGCTCCTTTGTCAAAGATGAGGTGACTGAGTATGTCTGGAGTTGTTTCTGCATCTTTTAATGTATTCCACTGATTTTTGGGTCTTGCCAGTACCGTGCTGTTTTTATCACAGTAGCTTTGTAGTATAGTTTCAGGTTGGGGATTGTGATACCTCCTGCCATGTCTCTGTTGCTTAGAATTACTTTTGCTATTCTGGGTCTCTTCTGGTTCCAGAAATTTTGGATTGTCTTCTCTAGTTCTGTGAAGTATATTGTTGGAATTTCTATTGGCATTGCATTGGATCTATATAGTAGTTTTGGAAGTATGGCCATTTTCACTATATTGGTTCTTCCTACCCAGGAACAAGGGATATCTTTCCATTTTCTTATATCCTCTTCAATCTCCTTCTTCAGAGTGCTGTAGTTTTCAGTGTACAGGTCTTTTGCTTCCTTTGTTAAGTTGACTCCTAGATATTTCATTTGTTTGGATGCTATTGTAAAAGGAATTATTTCCCAAATTTCTCTCTCAATGGGTCTGCTATTTGTGTATAAGAAAGCTATTGTTTTTTGAGTGTTGACCTTGTATCCAGCTACTCTACTGAACCTGTCAATTATGTCTAGAAGACTTTTGACTGAGTTATTTTGGGTCTTCTGTGTAAAGTGTCATATCATCAGCAAGTAATGACAGTTTCACTTCTTCCTTTCCTATCTTTATTCCTTTTATTTCTTCTCTTTTCTAATTGCTACGGCTAATGTTTCCAGGACAATATTGAACAGGAGTGGTGATAGTAGGCATCCTTGTCTTGTTCCTGATTTTAGTGTGAAAGTTTTCATTTTTTGACCATTTAGTATGATGTTGGCTGTTGGTTTTTCACACATAGCCTTAATCAGGTTGAGATAAAGACCTCCTATTCCAATTTTCTGTAGCATTTTTATCATGAATGGGTGTTGGATTTTGTCAAATGCTTTTCCTGCATCTATTGAGATGATCATGTGGTTTTTGTCCTTGACTCTGTTATTGTATTGTATTACATTTATTGATTTACGGATGTTGAACCATCCTTGCATCCCTGGGATAAATCCAACTTGGTCAGGGTGTATGATCTTCTTGATGACACTCTCTATTCTGTTTGCCAGTATCTTGTTGGGTTTTTTGCTTCTATGTTCATTTTTGAGATTGACCTGTAGTTGTCTTTTTGGTTTGAGTCTTTCCCTGGTTTTGGAATCAAAGTGACACTTGCTTCCAGGAATGAATTTGGAAGCCTTGCTTCCCTTTCAATTTCCTTGATGAGTTTAAAGAGTAATGGCAATAGTTCTTCTTTAAATGTCTTGTAGAATTCAGCAGTGAAGCCATCAGGACTTGGGCTTTTCTTTGTTGGTAAGTTTTTTTACTACATTTTCAACTTCATTCATTGTTATTGGGGTGCTTAGAATTTCTATATCTTCTTCATTTAATTTTAGCAATTCATATGTATCTAGGAATCTGTCCATTTCTTCTGTGTTTTCCATTTTATTGGAGTATAGGTTCTCAAAGTAGGTGTTGATGATTCTCTGGATTTCTGCTGGATTTGTTGTGGCTTCACCTTTTTCATTCTTAATTGCATGGATTTGAGCCTTTTCTTTCCTTTTTTTGATGAGGTTGGCCAAAGGTTTATTGATTTTATTTATTCTTTAAAAGAACCAACTCTTTGATTCATTGATTATTTTATATTTTTCTCGTAGTCTCCATTGCATTGATTTCTGCTCAGATCTTTATAATTTCCTTTCTTGTATGAGCTTTGGGTTTGTTATGCTCTTCTTTTTCTAGGAGCTTGAGGTTCTACATTAAGTTATTTAACTGAGTTCTCTCTGTTGTCCTAATATGGGCATTCACTGCTATGAATTTCCCCGGTAGAACTGCTTTCATTGTGTCCCACAGATTCCTGTATGTTGTACTGGCATTATCATTTACTTGTAGAAACTGTCTAATTTCTTCTTTAATTTCCTCTGTCACTCATTGGTTGTTCAGTAGGGTGTTGTTCAATTTCCATGTGTTTGTGGGTGTTTTGCGGTTTCTTATGTTATTGATCTCCAATTGTATTGTGCTATGGTCTTATACAGGGGATAACTTCGATTCTTTTACATTTACTTAGATATGTCCTATGAGCTAGCATGTGATCTATATTGGAGAATGACCAGTGTGCAACTGAAAAGAATGTGTATTCTGATTTTGTGGGGTGGAACACTCTGTAAACATCTATTAAGTCCATTTGTTCAATAGCTTCGTTTAGTTCTAGAATTTCATTGTTAATTTTGTTTCTAGTTGACCTGTCTATTTGTGATAGAGGGGTGTTGAGGTCCCCCACTACAATGTATTAGTGCTTATTTGGTTTTTCATGTCCATTAATATTTGTTTTGTATAGTTGGAGGCATTCGTATTTGGTGCATATATATTTAGGATTGTCATCTCTTCCTCTTGGATTGTTCCTTTCACAAGGATGTAGTAACCATCTTTGTCACTCTTAATTAGTTTTGGTTTGAAATCTACTTTGTCTGCAAATAAAATTGCTACACCTGCTTTTTTCTGGGTTTCTGTCACATGGAGAACTTTTTTCCATCCTTTTACTTTCAGTCTATGGATTTCCTTTTGAGTTGGGTCTGTTTCTTGTATACAGCATATTGCTGGGTTTTGCTCCTTAATGCATTCTGCCAGTCTATTTCTTTTGATTGGTGAATTGAGGGCATTAACATTGATAGTTATAACTGACAGATATTAACTCATCCTTGTCATGATGTTTTACCCTTGTTGGCTCTTTTATTTCTTATTTTCCCCCTTTCGTTTTAGTGTCTTACCTTGTGTGGTGCCTTGTCTCTGCTGGGCCTCAAGGAGTTGTGACCTTCATTGTCTTTTTCTAGGATATTGCTTAAAATTGTTTGGAGTGCTGGTTTGGTGTTCACAAAATTTCTCTGGTGTTCTTTGTCATGGAATTATCTAATTTCCCCCATCGATTTTGAAAGATAATTTTGCCAGATACAACAGTCTAGGTTGGAAGTTGTTTTCTTTTAGTGCTTGAAATACTTCACTCCAGGCTCTCCTTCATTTGAGGGTTTGTGTTGAGAAATCTGCCATGATTCTGATGGGCTTTCCTTTGTAGGTGATTTGTTTCTTTTCTCTAAGTGCCTGTAGAATTTTGTTCTATTGGATTTCTGGAATCCTGACTATTATATGCCTAGGTGTAGATTTTTTTGGTCATGACTGGATGGAGTTCTATATGCCTCACTTATCTGTACATCCAATTCTCTACCTGCATCTGGGAAGTTATCTACTATTACTTCTGTGTACTGTTTTTTTAATGTCCGTTGCACTTTCTCCTCTTTTTTTGTGTACTCCTATGAGTCTTATGTTATTCTTCTTTGCATCATCTAGCAGCTGTTGGATTGATTTCTCATGGTCCCTTACTATCTTTAAGAAATCTCTGTTTTCATGGCCCTTCACCACAATCCTGTCTTCTATATCTGATATTCTGTCTTCAGATTCTCTTAGTCTGCTCTGCATGCTTTCAATGGAGTTTTTAATCTCCTGAATATCTGTTTGAATCTGTTTAATGGGTTCCATTTCTTTCTTATGTTGGGAGATCATGTTTTCCATTTCTTTCTTATGCTGGGGATTCATGGCTTCCAGCATGCTTCTGATCTCATCGATTTTCTTATCTGTTTCTGTTCTAGAGCTTCTAATCATGTCTTTCACTCCGCTCACCATGTCTGTATTTATCTGGGAGATTATTTCTGTTTTGAAATTTTCTAGAGCCTCATTCATCTGCTTTGTTACTTCCTGTGCTATCAGTTCAGGGTGTCCAAGTGGTTGCTTATCAGACTTTTCCACCTCATTTCCCCAGAATTTCCTTTTTCTGGCATGGAAGGCTGCATTTGTGCCTTACTTAAGTGTCTTCTCATTTTTGTTTTTGGTACTGTCGTTGATTTAATTCCTGTGTTAATATTTCAAGATTGCTTAATGTAGGTATCTTTGTTGCTTGTGTTTAAAACCCTTGTGGAATGATTGCTTTTCAGAGGTGTCTTTGAGATATAGCTTGTGTTTGGGTTTTGAGACTCTAATGACTCTGAAGCTATTATATTTTTCTTATACCAGGAAGGAGAACTAATTAGATCAATCACAACATGTTAGTCCAAATGACATGGTCAGCAATACCATAGCATCAAGCACAGCTTAGAACATGACAATTTGTGGTAGTTATTAATCTATCACTTTTTAATTATGTGAGTTAAATTAAAACTGAGGACCAACCCAAGGTCAGTTTATAATGAATAAGCTCTTCAATATAGCATCTTTCTCCTTCAGGGTGGGGAGTTAAAAGGAGTTGGGGAGGGAGGGACAGGTAGAAAGAACAGGTAAGAGTAGCGGTGAGGCCAGAAGACCCAGAAAGATCACACAAACTCTAAGAAGTTGTTAAAGGCAAGAGAAAATGGCAGAATGAAAGAACAAAGATGTGAATAGAGTCACCTAACAGCAACAGGCAGGCTAGATACCAAATTTACTTTCCTTTAAACCTAATGATAATCAAGAGAAGGAAAAAGAAAAGAAAAGAACAGTAAGGGATAAATCCGAATTCAGCACAGAAAGGAACAAATGGGGAGATGAGGAGCAATGTGGGACAGTGAGAGAATGAGTGAGAGAGAGAGAGAAAGAAAAGATAAAAGAAAGAAAGAAAAGTAAAACTTTGAAGAGTAGAAAAAAAGTAAAAATTAAGAATTAAAAATAAGAAAAAAAAATTTTTTTTCTTTTTTGCAAATAGCAATAGAAATTATGGGCCTCCTTCAGGGTATGTCTCTGCTGTCACAGTAGGCAATGCAGGAATCCCTGTGCATATACAAGTCAATGAGTCTCAGCAAGCCAGCAGCAGACCAAGTACAGTGGGCTGATGTGTCTTTATTGTAGAGGTTCTCTTTACTTTTCTGCTGAGCTTCAGTTTTCTTCGAGGAGGCTGAGAAGCCCTCTTTCTGTTACTAACTTCTGCTCTATCTTGTGGCGCTCAGGACGAGGGTCTTTATAATCTCCTGTGCCTCTGTAGTGTGGGACCAGGTAGCAGAAAAGCCAGAAGGTAGCCAGCGCATGGTTGGGGGGGGCGGGGGGAACTGAGCATTGGATGGTGGCTAAGCAGACCTCACCATGCCATGGGCCTTGCCAGGGACGCCTGCAGGAGCTTCAAGCTGCTTGTCTTGTCTCACCGGGTCGCCACTGTGTTTTTATGTTTAACTCCTAAGAGTCTTTTCCCACATTGTAGGATTTCTGCTCCCATTTTTATGTTTATCTCCTGATAACAACTTTTAAATTATTATGTATAGATAAAAATAGACAGTGGACTTATAAAACCAATTTTCTTGATATAAGGTTCTGTCTGAAAATTTATATACACAGATTGCCGTGGAAATCTTTAAAAAAGGCAAAGAAAGAAAGCGGAAAAATTGTTGATCCCAAACAAATCAGCTGCAAGTATTGTAACTGGTTACTAACACAGATTGAAGAGACAGGTGGACAAACATGCACAAGACAAGTACATTTACATCAGAGTGCATGCTCAGATGCCCATGGCAGCTTTGAGCCCATATAAAAATACTGATAGGAGCTTCTATGTTCCTGACAGATCTGTTCCTGTTTAGATATTTTTATTGGTTTGAGTTTTGTTGCCTTTGGATTCTTTGTTTTCTCTTTTCCCCTATTTCTCATTTTTCTTTTCTTTTATTCTTTTTTAAAATCAGATGTCTTGAAGAAACAGTGTAAATGTTGCTTAAATTGCTTTGCCTCTTTATTTTATTTCTATTTTTTGCTTAAATTCTTTTATTTGTGCATTTTAGGTACACAATACATTCACATTCATCATTGGGTGCTTGTACCTGTGCATGATGTATCTTGGTTCTTATTTTTTCCCCATTACCTGTGCTCCCTTCCCTATTTACAAAGACTGTGTTTCCATTTTTTCCTATCTCATAATTTTTCCTTTCCCTTCATTCCTTTCCCCTTCCCCTCCCCCTTCCCATTTTACCTGTTTAGATAAACTTTGGTCCATATCATAGGCAAAGCAGGAGAAATGAAAGTAAAAGATCAAAATGAGAAACAAATGAACTGTCCCCATGCACCTAGCAGTTAAACAGCTAGGAGAGCCGCAGGTCAGTGACAGTGAACCTATGGCACATGCACAGCATGCAAGCAGAACCCTCTCTGTGATGACATCATGAGTTGTTTTTTCTAAACTGAATCTTCAGGATTCAGGTTTAATTGCAGTGTTGGCTCTTTGAGATAAATGAGTTTGGAGTTGCGGTTTGGGCACTTGGTCTCTAAAAGTTTTGCCATCACTGCCCTAGGTGATCCCATGAGAGTAACACAAATGAGAGGGTGAGCAAAAGATAAGAGAAAGAATGTGCAAAGAGACACTGCCCCTATTCAGTAAGCAATTGCACAGTGATAACCTCTGGCTTGAAAAGACCTAGGCTGAGACTTTGCTGAGATGCTCCAGGCTCTTCTGTGGCTGTCTGCCTCCCTCACTGAGACTAAAATGAAGAATTGGATGCCCTTCTTTCTTTTCAGGCATTGGAGGCTGGTCCTCTGTGCCAATTTGTAGCTGCAGGTTTTGCCTGGAAGTGCTTCCCCACTGTTTCTTTGCCTCAGAAGTCAGTTTGTGCCCCGTGCTGGGTGCTCCTTGTTGCAGTGTGTGACAATGGCTGCATAAAAGATGAAAAAAAATTATTCAAAGATGAAACTTTATTTCAGTTTTTGAGAGGACCCAGAAGGGCTGCTCTTCAGCATAAGAGAGCTTCCTGAAAACAACACCAAGCTGAGACTTCCCCAGTTGTTTATTCATAAGTCAAGGACATGAGAACAAAGATAGAGAAGAAAAGCATTTGCAACATATCTCATAGGAGTTTTGATCAGGGGACAGGGCCAGAATGGGATGGTTTGATGCATGACACCTGTTGAGCTACTTTAAGCCATCTTATCAGGGCAGAGGAGACACAATGGCTAAAGCAAACATCTCAGAGTAACAGGCCCATAATTCTACTGACTGTTTGTTGTCCTCTAAACTCTAGGTATGCATTCAGGAGCATGGGAACTGTTGTTCCAAGGTCCCTTTCTTACTGCATTCAAGTTCACTTACCCCTTTGACCAGAGCCCTTCCATATCTACCTGTTAGCTGCTGGGGACACCAGAGAATGAAGGGTCTGGTGAGTGGTGGGAAAATTATTCTTACTGGGATTTGGCATGTGCCCATGGAGAACAACAAGTTCTTGGGAGTTTCCCTCCACAGATGAATGACACAAAACAGTGGAGTAGGTCAGACCCTGAGACAATTGAGTGATGAGTGGTGCCAAATAGGATTTATTGAGCCAGGAGTTCTGTGAGAAAGTGTCCTTGGCATTTTCTTCAAGTCGGCTTGGTTCTCTGAGGTTCTACTCATGGGGCTGAGGCCAGACACAGAGGAGGGTGCTCAGTCCCCGAATCCAGGGAAGGAAATGGCAACAGGGAAGAGGCATCTTGTATCCAGTTACTAGCTGGCTGGTTGGCTCCAGTGGGCCTAGGCCCTACTAGTGGGGCCCATGGCCTCTTCATCTGAGAGGTGATTGTACCTGGCCTTGTCACTGGGCTTGTGTAGGTGGCTGCGAGAGGGGGAGGGTACAAGATACAGCCAGGAAGACAGGTCCAGGATGTTGGGAATGATGGTCTCAGGTGGGAAACTGTTCCCTTAGCCTATCCACTTCCTCCAACCCCAACTTCACAAACCCATTGTTCTATCCTCCAGTGCTTTAGTCACAGTCCACCCAAACACGCACCTCCCTCCAGTCAGTGTTGGGCCCTGGGGTGATATCATAGGTCCTGGTAGGAAGTGGGAGATGCAAGTGGAAGTTCCTCACCTTTGCAGAAGTAAAGCTAAGATTTTAGTCTCCTCCACTCCCTTTAAGCACTCTCCACAAGCTGGAAATAAAGGCCAGGTTATGGCAGAGAAGGGCGGGGCTCAGGGTCTTAGAGGAGGCTGAGTGCAATGTCACTTGGAGGACAACATGTGAGATGAGACCTTGAGGCCAACCATGAGTGTCCAGGGCCACAGACCTCTGAGAGTGATGGCAAGACATAGAGTGGCAACATTTTATCATGCACAAACTGTTTCCAAGTCCACAAACCCACAGCGTCCTTAGAGCCACCTTGTGGGAAAGAAAGGTCATAACATCTCAATGAGCAGTCAGCTAGACTGAAACTAAAAACGTGTGCATATTTGGACCTGAAGCTTCCACCTCCAAATGTAGGCACTTCTGCTCCACTATGACCCACATTACCCCCCACCCGGATATCGTCCATCACCGAGTCTGTCACAGCTTCATCCTTAGAAATGTTCCCATTTCAGAGTTCTTTGCTAGGAGCCTCCTTAGTGGGCCTCCCCAACTGACATCCTCAGAGATATGGATCTGGTTGCTGAGGAACAGGCAATGTCAAGTCACATCTGGGTGGAAGGACAGCCTTACTTTTCAGAATGCAGTTCTTCCTGCTCTTGCTTTGCCCCTTCCTCTCCACGTGGTGCTGAGAAACAAGAAATTAAGAGAGGCCAAGACCCACTTGTGCCAACACTCTGTGTTCCTGAATAGTAGGACTTTCTGCATTTAACTATTTAAAATAGTTTGTTTTTTCTTTGAAGAACAGAGGAGGTTTTCTATGTGAGTTCAACACTTCTATCTTAACCCCAGCGCCTCTAGTCAGGAAGTGCAGTCTGAGATCTACCCACACATCTCCTAGCTACCATGTAGGATTCTGCTTCCAGGTGTCAGTTGTGATTCTAGCCTCTGACTGAGGCCTCAAGGGCTCAGCCCAGCTCTCAGATCAGCCTAAACCTGAAGAAAAGTGAGGCCCAGAGGCACTTGCCACAAAAAGAGGACTGATGAACCAGTGCTCAGGGCCTTTTTCCACCTGTCCCCAATTCTCTTGATGTCCCCTCCTCAGACACTGAGTTTCCTTGTTTTATTTTGTTTTTAATTTTTTAAAAAAATTTATTTTTTTTAAAATTTCTTTTCCCCCCATTAAGTTTATTGGTACATTTTAGGTATAAAATACAATTACAGTCATCATTGGGATCTTGTACCATTACATGAGCATCTTGGTTCTTATTTTTCCCCCTTTCCCTGCCCTCCCTTCAACCCCTCCACCCCTCCCTATTTGCAAAGATTTTGTTTCCATTTTTTTCCTTTTCTCATATTTTTTCTTTTCCCTTCTTTCCTTTCCCCTACCCCTCCTACTTCCCCTGCTCCTTTAGAACTTTACTTCCTAGTACACAATATCAATTATACATTTTTAAATTATAATATCAAGACCTAGAACACATTAGCACAGATTTTACAGAATTTAAAAGGATATACAAACCATATTTCAAAAATCTGTTTTGAAATAAATTTGACAACTTCTAAGAAGTACCTTGGAAGAAATATTAATGAAAGTAACTCTGGAGGAAATATAAAATTTGAATAGCACCTATTAAAGAAAGTATATTCCTAGCTTGAAAACCTACCTGCATGACAACAACAGGCTCCTATACATTATAACTGATAAATTATGTCAAACATTTAAAGCAGAAAAAAGAAGGAACACTCCTCCCCTCATTTTAGGAACTCAACATTGTGCTAATCCTAAAACTGGATAAAGCTAATAGAAGAAAAAAGTATGAACATCGATAGAAATTTGTTTAACAATACAAACTATTAGAAGTCAGATCTGGCAGTATGTAGAAAGTGGTTTTATTATAGGGATGGCAGTGTTGGTTCAGCATTGGAAGATCCACCCCCAAAAGTCATCATTTTAACAGAGGAAAGGAAAAAGCCATATGATCCTGTCACTAGTTGGAGAAAAAGTATTGGACTAAATTCCACAGCTCTTCATGGTAAAAACTATCAGGAGACTAGAAGTAGAACAGAACCTTCTCAACACATTAAAGACATGTACTCCATACTTCCAGCAAAAACACCTCCTTATATGAATGGAGAAGATACAATGCTTTCTCCTTAAGGTGGTGAACAAGGGCAGATATGCTTACTCTTCATCTGTCCATTAAACTTTGAAACATAGGCCCAAACCAAAATAGTCTGGCAATAAAATGACACAATTGGGATAGGATTGGCAAGGTAGAAGCAAAATCTTTATATGTAGATGAAATGATCATCTACAGAGAAAATACTAAGAAATCTCTAGGATTCCCTAGAACTTGTATTTGAATTTAGCAGGGTTAGAAAACACAAGGTATATATAAAAATTCAGGTGTGTATATACTTGCTGTAAATGAAGAAATGGATATTGAAATTTAAAAGTTATGTAGGAGTACAAAGGACCTAGAAAAGTAAAAAGAAATAGAAGAAAAAAACATTGTTGGAAGATGTTTAGTACCTAATTTTAAGACTTCCTCTAAAGCTACAGTAATCAAGGCAGTTTTAGTGTAAGGAAAGACACATAGATCATTGGAATAAAACAGAGAATCTAGAAATAGAGCCACACATATATGGTCCAGTGAGTTTTGAAATATTATTTAACATTAACATTTTATAGAATATAAACTCAATTCAAGAGCTGAGGAAAAGACAGTGTTTTCAGCAAACGGCACTAGAACACCTGGTCTCTGTATATAAAAAATTAACCTCAACCCTTTATTTCCATACATAAAAATAACTTGAAAGGATCTATGAACCTAAATATGAAAGCCTAAAATGTACAACTTTAAGAAGAAATTATAAGGGAAAATGTTTATGAATTTAGGGTAGGTAAAAACTTCCTAGGAGACAAAGAACATGATGTTAGAACTTTAAATGACATCATTAAAATGAAAAGTAGTCCTTAAACAGACCATATTTACAATGCATATAACTTATGACCAGAATATATAAAGAACTCTTACAGCTCATTAATAGACAACCTGATTAAAAAGTAGACACAAGATGATAAATAGCCAGTACAACACAAGGAAAGGTGTGCAACACTAGAATCAGAGAAATACTAATCATGAACAATAACAAGATTGAATTATATACTGATTAGTTTGATGAAGTTAAAAGTTTTAAAAGCCTTGTCATAACTTTTTCTTTTTGTTGGATTCTCCCCGTTTGTGTTTAATTTGTTACGCCCAATGGATTCATTCTGCTGGGCTTCCTGGGGTTGTGATCCTCATTGTCTTTTCCTAGGATATTGTCTAAAAGTTTTTGGAGTGCTGGTTTGGTATTCATGAAGTTCCTAAGGTGCTCTTTGTCATGAAAGTATCTTATTTCTCCATCAATTTTGAAAGATAGTTTTGCAGGGTACATCAATCTGGGTTGGAGGCTGTTTTCCTTTAGGGCTTGAAATACACTCCAAGCTCTTCTTGCCTTGAGGGTTTTCAGTGATAAGTCTGCTGTGATTCTGATGGGCTTTCCTTTGTATGTGATTGGTTTCTTTTCTCTAACTGCTTGTAGAACTTTGTTCTTCTGTTGGATTTCTGGACTCCTAACTATTATAGGCCTATGTGTAGAGTTTTTTGATCAAGGCTAGTTGGAGTCCTATATGCCTCACTTACCTGTATGTCAAGTTCTTATCCCTGGCTTGGGAAATTTTCTGCCATCACTTCTGTGAACAGTTTTTTTTAATGTCATTTGCACTCTCTCCTGTTTCTTCATTGACTCCAATCAGTCTTATGTTATTCTTCTTCACATTGTCTAGCGGCTGCTGGATTGATTTCTTGTGGTCCCTTACAATTTTGAA
This sequence comes from Heterocephalus glaber, assembly GCF_053883595.1. NCBI lineage: Eukaryota > Metazoa > Chordata > Mammalia > Rodentia > Bathyergidae > Heterocephalus > Heterocephalus glaber. Next base: position 122,998 of record NW_028258400.1, read on the forward strand.
GTAATTTTTCTTTTCCTGATCACTAATTGCAATATTATCTTCTATATCTGAAATTCTGTCCTCACATTGGTTCATTCTGCTGTGTAGACTTTCAGTGGAGTTTTTAATCTCTTGGAAATCTGTTTGCATCTGTTTTATGGATTCCATTTGTTTCCTATGTTGGGATTCCATCATGTTCCTCAGCTCCTCTATTTTTTTATCTGTGTCCTCTCTAGATTTATTAATCATGACTTGCACTATGGACACAATCTTTTCTGTTATCTGAGAAATTATTTCTGATTTCATTTTTTCCAGATCCTCTTTTGTTGCCAGTTCAGGGAATCCAGGTGGTTGAGTATCAGAGTCTTCTATCTCATTTCCCTTTGGGGTTGCTGTAGGTGATCTGGAAGTCTGTTTGTGAGGCTTGTTTATGTGTCTTCTCATTTACAGGTTGGGGGTGTTGCTTCTGGGATCCCCATGGCTCACCTTCTCTGCCCTAGGAGAGTGGAATGGTGGCAGTGGAGCCCCTTCCTGGTTGCTGGGATTGGCTCACCTTCTCTGCCCTAGGAGTGTGGAATGGTGGCAGGGGAACCTCTTCCTGTCCACTGGGATTGGCTCACCTTCTCTGCCCCAGGAACATGGGATGGTTGCCATGTTTCCTTGTTTTATTTCACCTTGGAAACTCCAGAACTCCACATGGATGGTCTGAGAGTCTCAGTTGGATGCTTCAGTGCCCAGTCTCAACCCTGTCCCCTGCCCTAGAACTTCACCTAAACTTTCCTGTGATTTTTTCCTCTCATAAATTTCTCTGTTTGATGTGAAAAAAAATGGATGAAGGAAAAAAAAGAAGCATTGTCTAGTGTTTTGGCCAAATATTCCTTACCTTTCTTATGTTCTTTTTCTCAGTTAGTGGGAAGGATGGATTAATCTGAAGGTAAGGGATTAATAGGATGAAAAGAACCAGTCCACACACAATGGCAAAGATTATATCCATCACACAGCTAGTGGAACTGGTACTCAGACATGTGGCATGAATGGTTTTCAGAAGAAAGAAAAGAGTCTCCATCATCTGATGTGTATTCACACCCTCAGGCAACTGACCTCTGAGAATTCCCTTACAAAACAGGTAGCAGGGCCCAGGCCTGCTTCACAGAGTTCTAGTCTTCTCATCACAAAGGACTCTTCAGAGGGGAGGGGCAGCAGGCAAAAGAGGGCCGACTCACTCTTCCCCACCCACCCACCCATGCACCTAGCAGAGTCCCTGCCCACCTGGGTCCTCTGCATCCCACCTTCTCGATCCACCTGCTCAGCCTGTCAGGAACAGACATGCGTCTATTGTCTGCCCATCTCATCCATGCCCACAAGCTCAGGTATTACTATTTCCTTGGTCTCTGTCTGAGCTTCGTCAGGTGTATAGTTGTTGATATTTTATAGAGATTGTCAAGGTCTCTCTCTCTGTACCTTCAACTTTTTCACATAAAATGTTTTTGCATTACACCTACTCATAACTGAAATTTCTTTCATACTTATTTACCTCTGAGGTTTTTGAATAAAAGCTTTGTATAATTTTCCAATTAATTTTGCTATCTTCAACTAGAGAATCACAAGCCAAAAAACTAAATTAACACACTACAAATTCACAAGACCCTAACCCTAAACACATATAAAATTTTAAACCAATCTCCAAAGGATAGATTTGCACATTCTAGTATTTTTGCTTCTGCAGTCAATGAAAAACTGTGAAAGAAATTTTACAGCTTCTTTACATACACATACACATACACAAGATACCCTGACAAAGCAACCCAGTATCTTCAAATCTAAGAATATGCCCATTTTTGCCATTCAAAAGCCTTCCTTTCTTGTAAAGCAGCACTACTTTACAAAGGGAGCACAGTTTTTGAGCCTTTATTGTCTGAGAATATGTTCATTCTTTATTATTAATTCCAGATTTCTCTGGATATGAAATCCTTAATTGAAATTTTAAAGATGTCTTTGGATATGCTACCACCATTGTCCTTTCATTGTTTCTGATAGAAAATCCGCCATTAATGTAATTGTGATCTCTTTGTTCATGAAGGGAAGTGTTTCTCTGGTGCTTTTCAGATTGTCCTTTGATTTTCCACATTTTGATTGTGATGTGGAAGAGAAATGCTAGGGAGGGGTATGCCTGTTTCTATTTTAAGGGGAAATCTGTAGATCAGTGTCTTACATTAAATGTGATATTTTTCAGCCATTATGTCTACAAGTATTTGTCTCCCTCTTTTCTTTTTCTGAGACTCTCATTTCCCAAGTGTTGTTCTGCCTGACTGTGAATGTCTGGTTGTTATAGCACCATTTGCTGAAAGTATCTTTGCTCCATTGTATTGTACTGCTTTTGTTTTTCAAAATATAGATCAGTTGTCTGTGTGTGGTTCTTCTGGGACTCTTTATTCTGTTCTGTGTGGATAATCTTCCTCTGACATCCCACTGCCTTGAAGCTACCACTTTGTAAAAGGGCTTAAGGTTCTCCTAATTCTTCTATAATGTTTTGTATATTTCTGGTCTTTTGCCCCACTCTATGAACTTCAGAAACAGTTTTTTTGTATCCACCGGTTGACTTGCTGGGATACTGTTGGGATTTCATTGACTCTAGAGCCAACTCGAATGACGGTCTTGGGAAATGTTAATAAACTTACCTAAATGTCTGGCATGCCTGCTCTTTGAGCTTTTTGAGCTTTTTGACTGTCCATGTCCAAACCGTGTTTCAAGATGCTACACTCCCAAAGTTGACACATGGATAAACACGGCATGCATTAGATCCTCAGTAGGGGATAATTTAGTAGTTTTCCATGGGCATGGGTTGGCTTTCCTTGCCACAACATGAAGAGTCTCTGTCCGTCTTAATGTGATTCCTGTTAATCCTGTAGAATGCTGGCCCTATGGTAATGCTTTGTGCTCTATGTGGGGATAAAGTAAATATGTTGAACACTACAGTAGTCTTCTGGTCTGGCACACAACACTTCACTGTCAGTATTAGAAATCACTCATATACCAGCTCCTGCTTGCCAATACCTGAGATATGGTCAGTGGCACCGGTCCCCACCTATTACTGCCATGGTGTCTAACAGGAATGATGCCAACAGCAATGTCTTGCTGGATAGTGCAGATTTACCTTGATAAGTCCCTGGTAAACATAGGCTTTTGCTACTTCATTTTTCACAGAGCATTTGCTGTTTTCAAGACAAATGTGCATCCCTGATATTCTGCACCTAGTGTCACACATGGAAACCACAATTAAGGCCTTGACTAACTTTGTCCTTGGTGTAGGAGATAGAATGAGACTGGTTTGTTCCTAGGGCTCCTAGTAGAAAAAATTGGTCACCCTCATTTAAAGGACTGTTTTCAGTTTCATGTTGTGTATGTGTTTACTTCTGGGGTAGACTCTGTTGTCCAGCTGGACAAACGGCCTCACAAGGTACTGTCCACCAAACACACTGCTGAGGGTCCCTTTGTTGCCTTCTTATTCTACTTCTGGTTCAAAATTGTTCAAAGTATTATTTTTCAATTATCAAATGTTTCAAAGCATACCCACATAACCATCATTTTTCTCTTTTGGTAGTCAATAAATTATGAGAGATATTTAGCCCCTTATAAAAGAGTGTTTGTGTGAGATGATTTTGACCAACTGCAGGCTAATGTAAGTGTTCTGAGAATGTTTAAGGTAGGCTAGCCTGTGATTTTGGGGAACTTAAGTGCTATAAATGTGTTATAAAGAATCCACTTGTCAAAACGGGATTTTGAAAGGAAAGTTTATTCCAATTAACAGGAGATTCAGAAGATTTAGCAGCTAGCTGGGAAAAGCTGAGTTTATCACATCTGTGTGTGGATGGGCTGACATTGGCAGCTAGCTGGGAGAGTTTTCATCCTTGAGTAGATGGGCTGATGCCAAGAGAGAGAAGTATTAGCAACTGACTGGGAAAGGAAGTAGGGTTGTATAGGTATTGAAGGGGCAAAGGACTCTGGGGTGAAATATTTATGACTTGGATGCCCAAGGATGGTCTGCTCAGGTGTGTAGACAATACTGGACTTCTCGGTGCCAGGGGGGTTGTATACTTCATTTTGAGTCCATTTGCCCTGTTTCCTGAGAAGCTGCTGTTTGCTGAAAGCAGCCTGTTTGCTTTGTCCTGTTGGTTTAGGCCAGGCCTGACAGAATGAAGTTTCAATGTATTGTCAACTCATGATGGCTTTATTGGGATATACACAATGTGAAAAAAAACAGTGAGTAATTATATTTTTAAAACTAAGGTAAAAAGGGCCAGGGATTTAGCTCAGTGGTTCTGCCACCTGCCTCACAAGTGCAAGGACCCAAGTTCAATCCCTGGTACCAAAAATAAAAAAACTAAGATAAAAGACATATTGCCATTCATCCTCTCAGAATACGCCCCTTCACTTTGAACCTACTTATCCCATCATTCTTGGCACTTTCTGAACCAGTTCTGGAAGTCCCCTTTTATGTATTTAGTTGTGCTGTTATGATTGCCTTGATGTCCCAAATCAGTTTAGTAATTTACTCTTTATGATCATTTTGACTTTGGGAAAGAGCAGGAAATCACATAGCATCATATCTAATGAATAAGCTGAGTGAGGACCCACCTTAAAGTTTGCATTTAACAGAAACTGTCATAAGAGAGGCAATGTGTGACATGGAACATTGTCATGATGGAGATTGAAATTGCCAGTTTCTGAAACACTTTAATGAGCACTTATCATATTACAGAGTTCTCTCCGTAGTGCTCCTAGGTAGAAACTCTGCTCTCAAAATTCCATACAGACCAGAGAATGCAACACGATCTTGCTGTTGGACCTTAATTGATACACTCTTTTCTTTGGAGGAGAACTGATTGCTTTTTACTGAGAACTCTGAACATTGGTTTCAGGATCATTCATAGGCCCAGGATTCATTCTCGATGACATAAACACATTTCCTAAAAAGCTGGACTCTGAAGCAGCATGATCATGTAACTCCATAGCAACTGACAAAATTTCACATTACTGCATTGTTCCTGATCCACTATTTATGGCACACATTAAAACACACTTTTCTCAATCTTAGCTCAAAGGAGACTGACTGCAATGAACAAGTTGAAACTTGTTTCACACTGTCAGTAAGATTTGATGCACTGCTTCTCATGTTGAAGAGCTCGGCCTTTCTTTTGGATGGAAGTAGGAAGCAACATTCATTGTATTTTGTGATCATGCTTCTAAACTAATGTTATATTTTATTATTTTTTTCATTAAATTTTTTTATTGGTACATTGTAGGTGTACAACACAATTACATTTCTCATTGGGACTTGTACATTTACATAATGCATCTTGGTTCTTATTTTTTCACCATGCCTAGCCTTCCCTTCATGCCCTCCACCCTTTCCTATTTACAAAGACTTTACTTCCATTTTTTTCCATTTCTCATCATTTTTCCTTTCCCTTCCTTCCTTTCCCCTGCCCCTCCCACTACCCCTACCCCTTTGGACCTTTCCTTCCTATTTTACATTTTCGATTATTCATTCTAATCATTGGTACATTTTAGGTATACAATATAATGACATTCATCATTGGTTGGAAATTTGCACCTTTACATAGTCTCTCTTGGTTCTTATTTTTCACCCTTGCCCAGCCCTCCCTTCAACCCCTCCAGTCCTCCCTATTTACAAAGATTTTGTTCCTATTTTTCCATTTTCTCATATTAATCCCATTCCCTTCTATCCTTTCCCCTAGCCCTCCCACTTCCTTCCCCTTTGCCCCTTTTCTTCCTATTTCACATGACCTATTATACATTTAGTCCTTATTTACACTTTCAGTTTCTCACACGAGAGAAACTATTCGGAATTTGTTCATGTGTGTCCTATTTACTTAAGAGTATCACCTCAATGTGCATCCACTTAGCTATAAATGTCTCTGATTTCTCATTTTTTATGGCTGAGTAGTACTCCATGTTATAAAAAAAACACACTTTCTTTATCCAGTCTCCAGTTGATGGGCATTTGGGCTGTTTCCAAGTTTTAGCTATTACAAACTGTGCTGCTATGAACATGGGCGCACATATATCACTGTGGTATGATTCTTTTAATTCTTTGGGGAAGATCCCCAGCAGTGGAATAGCTGGATCAAATGGGACTTCCAGAGTCCTAGTTCTTTGAGGTATCTCCAGACTGATTTCCACAGTGGTTGCACCAGTCTACACTCCCACCAGCCGTGGAGCAGGGTTCTTCTTTCACCACAGCCCCGCCTGCATTTGTTATTGGTTGATTTCATGATAGCGGCCATTCTTTCTGGAGTGAAGTGGAATATCAGTGTTGTTTTCATTTGCATCTCTCGAATGACCAGTGATATGGAACATTTTTTTAATGTATTTATTTGCTATTTCTACTTCTTTGTCTGAGAAATGTCTGTTCATTTCAGATGCCCATTTTTGGATTGGGTCTTTCAATTTGGGAGGTCTGATCTTTTTCATTTCTTTATAGATTTGAGATAGTAGACCTTTGTCTGAGGAAGAGCAGGTGAAGATTTTTTCCCACATTGTGGGTTGTCTCTTCACACTGCTGGTGGTTTCTCTTGCTGTGCAGAAGCCTTTTAATAAGAAGAGGTCCCACTTGTTGATTGTTTGTGCTAGTTCATGGGCAACGGAGGTTTTGTTCATAAAATCTTTTCCTACACCGATGTCTTCAAGGGTTCTACCTAACCTCTATTCCAACTGGTTCAGAGCTTCTATTTTAATATTTAGATCTTTAATCCATTTTGATTTTAGTTTAGTGCATGGTGAGAGATACAGGTCTAGTTTTAATCTTCGGCCAGTTGAAGCCCAATTTTTCCAGCACTGTTTATTAAAGAGGCTATCTTTCCTCCAGTGAGGGTGTTTGGCTCCTTTGTTGAAGATGAGCTGGTTGAGTGTGTCTGGCGTTGTTTCTGCATCTTCCAATCTGTTCCACTGGTCCTCAAGTCTGTTTCTTTGCCAGTACCATGCTGTTTTTATCACAGTAGCTTTGTAGTAGAGTTGCAGGTTGGGGATTGTGATACCGCCTGCCATGTCTCTGTTACCTAGAATGGCGTTTGCTATTCTGGGTGTCGTCTTGTTCCAAATGAATTTTTGGATTGTTTTCTCAAGGTCTATGAAGTATGCTGGTGGGATCTCAATTGGAATTGCATTAAATCTATATAGCAGTTTTGGAAGTATGGCCATTTTCACTATATTAATCCTTCTTACCCAGGAGCAGGGGATGTCTGTCCATTTTCTGATATCATCTTCAATCTCTCTTTTCAGAGTGCCATAGTTTTCAGAGAAGAGGTCTTTGATTTCTTTTGTTAGGATGATTCCTAGGTATTTCAGGTTTTTGGTTGCTATTGTGAAAGGAATTATTTGCCCTATTTCTCTCTCAGTGAGTCTGTCATTGGTGTAGAGGAAAGCTCTTGATTTTTGTGTGTTAACCTTGTAACCAGCTACTTGACTGAATTTGGTTATTAAGTCTAGAAGACTTTTGGTGGAGTTCTTGGGGTCTTCTATATAGAGTATCATGTCATCTGCAAATAATGACAATTTGACTTCTTCATTTCCTATCTTTATTCCTTTTATTTCTTTCTCTTGTCTAATTGCCATGGCTAATGTTTCCAGAACTATATTGAACAAGAGTGGTGATAGTGGACATCCTTGTCTTGTTCCTGATTTGAGTGTGAAGGATTTCAGTATTTGACCATTTAGTATGATATTGGCTGTTGGTTTTTCATAGATGGCTTCTATCGGTTTGAGGTAGAGACCATCTATTCCAATTTTTTGGAGGGTTTTTATCATAAATGCATGTTGGATTTTGTCAAAAATTTTGTCAAATTTTTTCTGCATCTATGGAGATAATCATATGGGTTTTGTCCTTGGCTCTATTGATATAGTGTATGAAGTTGATTGATTTTTGTATATTGAACCATCCCTGCATCCCTGGGATGAATCCCACTTGATCAGGGTGTATGATCTTCTTGATGATCTTCTGCATTCTGTTTGCCATTATCTTATTAAGGATTTTTGCATCTGTGTTCATTAGTGAGATGGGCCTATAGTTCTCTTTTTCAGTTGGGTCTTTCTCTGCTTTGGGGATCAAGGTGATGCTTGCTTCCAGGAATGAATTTGGGAGTATTGCTTCTCTTTCAATTTCATTGAAGAGTTTAAACAGTAGTGGCAGCAGTTCCTCTCTAAATGTCTTGTAGAATTCAGCAGTGAAGCCATCAGGGCCCGGGCTTTACTTAGTTGATAAGTTTGTAATTACATTTTCAATTTCATTGGCTGATATTGGGTTGTTCAGAATTTTTAGATTTTCGTTCAACTTTGGTAATTCATATGTATCTAGGAATCTGTCCATTTCTTCTGTGTTGTCCATCTTATTGGCGTATAGGTTCTGGAAGTAGGTATTGATGATCCTCTGGATTTCTGCTGGGTCTGTTTTAATTTCACCCTTTTCATTCTTAATTGCATGGATTTGGGCCTTTTCTTTCCTTTTTCTGACAAGGTTGGCTAAAGGTTTGTCAATTTTGTTGATTTTTTCGAAGAACCAACTCTTGACTACATTGATTTTTTTGTATCATTCTCTTAGACTCCATTGCATTGATTTCTCCTCTGATTTTTATAATTTCCTCCCTTGTATGAGCTTTAGGGTTGTCCTGCTCTTCTTTTTCTAGCAGCTTGAGGTTCAGCATCAGGTTGTTTAGTCGGGCTCATTCTGTTTTCCTAATATGCATATTCACTGCTATGAATTTCCCTCATAAGACTGCTTTCATTGTGTCCCATAGTTTCCGATATGTTGTATTGTCATTGTCATTTAATTGAAGGAACTGCCTGATTTCTTCTTTAATTTCCTCTGTGGCAAATTGGTATTCAGAAGTGTGTTGTTCAATTTCCACGTGGTTATGAAATTTTTTGAGTTTCTTTTGCTATGGATCTCCAATTTCATCGCACTATGATCTGATAATATACAGGGGATAACTTCAATTCCTTTGCACTTACTTAAACATGTTCTGTGTGTGAGTATGTGGTCTATTTTGGAGAACGACCCATGTGCAGCTGAGAAGAATGTGTATTCTGATTTTGTGGGGTGGAAGGCTCTGTTAACATCTGTTAAGCTCATTTGTTCAAGAGTTCGATTGAGTTCTAGTATTTCATTACTTATTTTTAGTCTAGTTGATCTATCTATTTGTGACAGTGGGGTGTTGAGGTCTCCCACTACAATTGTATTAGTGCATATATGACTTTTCATGTCTGTTAGTATTTGTGTTTTATATAGTTGGGTGCACTAGTGTTTGGTGCATAGATATTTATGATTGTCATCTCTTCCTCTTGGATTCTTCCCTTTACAAGGATGTAGTGTCCTTCTTCATCTCTCTTAATCAGTGATGGTTTGAAATCTACTTGACCTGCCAAGAAGTTAGCTACTCCTACTTTTTTTCGGGTTCCTGTCACATGGAGTATTGTTTTCCATCCTTTAACTTGCAGTCTATGAGTTTCCTCTTGAATTAAGTGTGTTTCTTGCATGCAGCATATTGTTGGATTTTGCTTCTTGACCCATTCTGCCAGTCTATTTCTTTTGATTGGTGAATTGAGACCATTAACATTGATGGTTACAACTGAAACATATTGACTTCTCATTGCCATGACTTTTTCTTTTTGTTGGGTTCTCCCCCTTGACTTTTAATTTCTTGTCATGCCAGATGGGTTCATTCTGCTTTGCTTCCTGGGGTTGTGATCCTCAATGTCTGTTCCTAGGATATTGTGTAAAATTCTTTGGAGTGCTGGTTTGGTATTCACGAAGTTCCTAAGGTGCTCTTTGTCACGAAAGTATCTTATTTCTCCATCCATTTTGAAAGATAGTTTTGCAGGGTACATCATTCTGGGTTGGAGGCTGTTTTCTTTTTGGGCTTGGAATATGTCACTCCAAGCTCTTCTTGCCTTGATGGTTTGTGTTGAGAAGTCTGCTGTGATTCTGATGGGCGTTCCTTTGTATGTGATATATTTCTTTTCTCTGACTGCTTGTAGAACTTTGTTCTGTTGTGTTTTTGGAATCTTAACAATTATCTGCCTATGTGTAGATTTTTTTTGATCAGGCTATTTGGAGTCCTATATGCCCCACTTATCTGTATGTCAAGCTCTTTTCCCCGGCTTGGGAAGTTTTCTGCCATTATTTCTGTGAAGGGATTTTTTTTTTATGCCATCTCCACTCTCTCGTGTTTCTTCATTGAGCCCAATCAGTCTTATGTTATTCTTCTTTGCATCATCTAGCAGCTGCTGGATTGATTTCTCATGTTCCCTTATAATTTTGAAGCAATTTTTCTTTTCCTGGTCACTAATTGCAATCTTATCTTCTATATCTGAAATTCTGTCCTCACGTTGGTTCATTCTGCTGTGTAGACTTTCAGTGGAGGTTTTCATGTCCTGGAAATCTATTTGCATCTGTTTTATGGATTCCATTTATTTCTTATGTTGGGATTCCATCATGTTCCTCAGCTCCTCTCTAGATTTTTAATCATGTCTTGCACTAGGGGCACAATTTCTCCTGTTATCTGAGAAATTATTTCTGATTTCTTTTTTTCCAGATCCCCTTTTGTTGCCAGTTCAGTGAGTCCAGGTGGTTGAGTATCAGAGTGTTCCATCTCATTTCCCTTTGGGGTTGCTCTAGGTGATCTGGAAGTCTGGTTTGGGATGTATTTATGTGTTTTCTCATTTCAACTGCAGTGGGGGGCTGTTAGTGTCTGCATGGATTACCTCCTCTGAGCTGGGAGAGGTGGGACAGCGGCCAGGAATGGCAGTAGGAATTCTGACCCAAAAGCCCTTTTCTGTGGGCTGGCAGCAGTGGGAGGGATGGTGGCTGGGAAGCCCCTTCCTCTGGACCAAGAGCAGTGGGATGGCTGCTCAGAATCCCCTACCTCTGGGCCAGGAGCAGCGGGACTCAGTACCTTGGTCTGGTGGTCTGGTGTCCTCTGTGACTTTGTAGTGTGGAACCAGGTGGCTACCTGTCTGCAGCAGGGTGATTCAGCATCTTCTGCTTGACTGGGGACCTCGGTAGGGCATGGGCAGACCTGCCTGTCTGCAGTGGGGTGATTTGGCTTGTTCTGTACCCCTAAGGTCCTTTTTATGAGGTCCTGTTTCAGGGAAGTGCAGCAGAGAGGATCCAGGTACACTCGGGGTTCAAGTGTGAAGAGAGGAGTGACTGAGGAAGCCCTGCCCCAGAGGGAGAGTCAGCTAACTACCCAGATCTACCCCTCCTGTGAGCTCTGGACTACACAGGGTCTGGTTTGTTACAATGAAGTTCAGGCTCCCTGTGCCCTGGGAGGTAGAGCCTTCCTGGGAGGGGAACAGAGCACTAATGTTATATTTTAATCACAGCATTCCTAAGTAAATTTGTATGTTCCCTTTTTGTCTTATAACATTGACAACAAAAATTAATCCAACATGAGAAACCATTTCTACTTACAAAAATAGCAAAAAGCTTTAAATGGTTCAGTACCAAGGAATGATGTACAAGTAGATGTGACTCTACTGACATTCTCATCATGGTGATTTGGACACATTATCATCCTTTTGGAAGACATTTTGTCATGGACCACCCATGGTTCCAGTGTGTAAACCCTTTGATAGAGTGGTTCTAGTGTGGGGCAGAGGGGGTAGATAAATTCCCACATTTTGTAGTAGAAGAAATGGGAGATATCATATAGTCCAACTAAGTAGAAAGTAAATCCCCTAGCATGCTGGAATAGCACAGTCTAGTTTTAAATTCTTTGAAGTACCACTAACACATGATAACAGCAAATAATATTAACAGAATATTAAGAAAAGAGAAGACAGTTGCAGTAGAATTGCACATCCCAATACCATTTCCTTGAAGTTCAGAACTATACAAAATGAAATTATATATTATTTACCAATACATTTGTTTTTGGGAAAAAGGAAAGTAAAGCAATGAGAATGATGAGCGTGGTATGATTGGGGACTGATATACAGTACCTCGAGAGATAGGGACAGTATTTCATTCCTGAGAAATGTTACAATGCCTTCCAGTTTCATTTTACTATCATTTCCTGCATCATTTCCATATCTTAATACACCATTTTGTAAATTTTAAATACAAAGTCACAATATAATGCAAACAACCCATAGGATACAAAATTGAACATTGTTTTAAAATGGCCAACATTGATTCTTATCTTATATAAAGCATAAAAAGGGAGCAGAAAACTAAGTTCTTGTGACTGTTTTGTGATCTAGAGCAATGTCTTTATTTCCAGAATCTTAAGGACTCAATGTGGTTTTCTGTTTTGAAACAGTTGGCTGCTGTCTTCCAACTGTGCTGTCCACAACAGGCTAGATTCCGGTAAAAACACCCATGATGGTACAAACTTGGGCTCTGGTGATCCTGCAGTGTGTGGAACATGCTTCTTGGCCAGAGGCATTGATTGGGTAACTGGAAGTATGGTACTGTGGCAGTTTCTCTTTCTACTACTCTCCAGGTAGTAGCCCCCGGCTTCCAGCAAGTTCCTACATATTTTGAGAACAGTTTAGGTGCAATAGAACATTTTTTTGTAAATTAAGTCAGTTGAGTATAAGCTGAAGAGTGTTTTTATTGTCTTTTCACTCCACATAGACTGGTTCTGCTACAAATAATGTGCATCCTTTTGGCTGGCAACACTTAGTAAAGTTTTATGCAGCTTTCCTCACCACATAATGCTGTCATTGAAGAGCAAGCTGGACTGACTGGATGGTAAGGGCTATGTATTTTTCAGTCATTTGACTGGGCAGATAAAAACAAAGCTGCGGTGATGACATAGGACCACAAGTGCATCATATAAACTGTTGTGTAAATAATTGTCATCTGCTATAGAATATTCCAACAGAGGCCAATGAAGTTTGTTTTTCTTGGTACCGGGGATTGAACTCAGGACCTCACGCTTGCCAGGCGGGTTTGTGCTCCTGAGCTATATCCCCAGCCCAGAAGCCATTGAATTTTAAAATAGGCTTCTGTATAAGTTTCCAGAGGACTGACAAGGAGTGGAAATATAGGCCATTAATGTTACCAATGGATGGTTCCAAGATAAGAAGAGGCTACAGGAGATAAGTTACATATTTGTATGTTTAATTTGATAAAACAAGCTGTATTGATGTATTTTAACCCATTAAAAATATGAGGCAAACTAATTAAAAGTCATATGATGAAATAATTGGTTTTCTTTCAAAGGCTGTGGGAAAAATTTCTGATTTAATTTTCAATCTACTTTATGCTTTGCTATATTTCTAAAAGAGCCAAGTGATTGTGAAATACATACCGGGGACTTTCTCTACTCAGACTACTTCTCTAAACATACCCCAGTACGTGCTCCTCAGTGCCCTGGGAATATTCCCACTTGTGGAGCCTTTACTACTTCATCTAATTATAGTATTTTCTCCCTTCTTACTGGTTCACCTATTCCCCCCAATTATATCCATCCATTAGGAAATAAAGTCTGTATGGACAAAAAGATTTAACAATATTTGAGTTTGATAAAAATTCTTAGAAAATATACTTCAACAGTATTGGTGTAGATCTTAATATCTTTTAGGAGCTAACTTACTTTGTGAAACACTGGATGTGGTCTACAGAGTTTTCAAATGTATGTGGCCACCAAGAAAGTCCCTTGCTGTTCACTAGCACTCCATTTCCACACAGCTACACCTCCACATGTTGCACTTTCCAGCCGTGAGCAGCCCTCCACCAGTGCAAGGCTTGATCAGGCTTTTGATGCACTTGTGTCTCATTTTAAGTGTCGTTTTTCATGAACAAAAGGTTCAGGGACTGCAATTCACAACTCAGCCTCCAGAAGTGCAACTTTCCAACTCTTTGTACTCGTCGCGCCTTTATAAAAGATTCCTTGCTGCGACATGAGCACATTTTTCTCAGCCCATTAGAGCAGGGAAGGTGATGAGGGCCAAGTGATCTGCCCGAATGATGAATGCCTGACTGTGCATCCAGAGGAGCTGGGTCAGCTCAGAAAGGGATAGCTCTTCTCAAGCATTGCACTCTACATGTGCTTTACTACCCTCACCTTCATGTTGGGCCCACACTTTCTATAAATTTCAAAAATCTTGAACGACTCTCAAGAACAACAATAAAAATTGTCAAAATCAAAGAAGGTATGTCATGAAGGATTCAACGATTTTGGTTTTTTATCAAAGTGACAAAGTTATGATTTGATCAATATTAAATAGAAAAAAGCAAATCCATTCTGACTGAGACTCATTTAAATATAACCAAGTGTCAGCATAATTTCTCTAACCATACACACCTGCTTCACACTCACCTCTACCCAGACATAGTAGACAAAGAGAAGATGCAAATTACTAATACCAAGGGTAAAACGGGCTGTCACCATAGACTGTACAGATAGTAAAAGGAGAAAATATCATGAACATCTTTATGCCATTATCTCAACTCATATTGGTGAAATATACAGATTCTTAAAAGACATAAGCTACCAAATTCCACTCAAAAGACATATCTTTTACAGCAATTCATTTATTAAAAAGATAATTGAATTTACATCTCAAAACTTTCGCATTAGAAAACATTGCTTCTTTGGTTCTGTGGTAAAGCCTATCAAATAGTGAAATAATAAATAACAGCAATCCTATATGAACTCACCTAGAAAACTGTAGAAGAGCTATCTTTAACACATTTTATGAGGCTTTCTTTACCGCACTATGAGGTAATAAGGATAAAACATTGTGAAGAATATATTTTAGAAACTGTATATAAATATGAATAAAAAATCTGAAGATGTTAGCAAACCAAATCAAGCAATATATAAAAAGGATGCTATTTCATAATAATGTGAGATTCACCCACAGAATACAAGGTTCACATTCCAAAAACAATGCACTTCACAGTATTAACTAAAAAGGAAACAGTATATGATAACGATGATAGAAACAGGTAAGCACAAAATCCAAAACCTACTGGATAATGTTAAAAACAGTGAGGAGAGCTTCCTTAACCTAGTAAATTTATAAAATCCCTACACTAACTAACATCACACTTAGTGGCTATGGACTGCTGTTCCCTCTCATCAGTTACAAGAAGATGGTGACCAGCTCAGTACTTCTAGTGAATATTATATTGGAAGTCCTAGCCAGGGCAATAAAGAAGCAGAAATAAAGGGCCTAAAGACTGGAAAGATTAAGGAAGGAACACTAATGATCCATGATATCATTGTATACATAAAACACATCAAAGAATAAAACATATTCTACAAGAAGGTGAGATATATATTATAAGATGTTGTTGTGTGTAAATAAATTGACTGTAATTTGATACTTTTCAAGCAATTAGAAAGAAAAATTTAACAATTTGAAACAATACTAAAAGATAAAATAGTTGTATATAAATCTAACCACATAGGTGTTAAGATGAAATCTACCATAGATTGTAAATTTTAAAAAACTAAAAGCAGAGACTGGTAGCTTCAGGGAAATCCAGATGATAATCTTTCCAAGATTTTAAGAGAAAATAACTCATACTTCTAAAATCTGCACAGAAAGGAAAAGAATAACTCCAAATCCAATTCTGAAAAAAGAAAAAATTTTCCTGATTGCAAAAGTTACTTCATAGGTAATTAATCAAAAGAGCATTGTAACTCCATAAAGACTGACATTTAGGTGAATGAAACAGAATGGAGGCCAGAAGTAGACCCTTTCTTACATGGTCATTTATTTTGGCCATTGAGTAGGAAAAACACACTGTGCAAATCAATATGGAGATTCCTGAAAAATCTGAAAGTAAAGAGTCCACTTGACCTAGTTATTCCCCTTCTAGGTCTCTTCCCCAAAGGCTTAAAGACATCAAATTACAGAGATACAGTTGTACCCATGTTTATAGCAGCACAACTCATAATAGTTAAATCTTGCAAGCGGCCTATGTGTTCCCCAGAAGATGAATGGTCAAATAAAATGTGGTATTTTATACCAAATGGAATGCTGTACCATATAAAGAAGGGTAAACTTGAGTCATTAGTAAGAACCCAAAGTTCTGGCTGCAAAATCCGTACCATGCTCTCAGATCAGCGGCCTCGCTCCCATATTATTCAAAACCTCCTCTGATGGCAGTGGGAACTTTTACTTTCTTGGACTCAATGAAAATAATCTGAAGAATAGGAAATAGCAGATGCCTGTTTTGCAGAGTTTGTTACTTGGAAAAACAGCACAGTTTCCTAAGGCCTGAGAAGTAAGATTGCTATAAACTGTTTAGATTTTATTTTTTTATTTCAATTTGCCTAGATCACTGCCATTCATTTGCTCTTTTACAGAAGCAGTTATGAAATATACTGTCCAGAAGAGGGAACCAAAAACTCAAAAGATTTTTTAAAAGGAGCTATTAAAATCTCAGACAGTATTCAAGAGAACAAGAAGATCCTGTGTGAAACTCAGAACTCTTCTGGGGAGTGTTCCTCCCTTGTTGGCTGCAGAGAACCACACCTGCCCTTTGCTGTGTAAACAAGTACAATCCTCTGAGAATCCCAGGTGGTGCACTGGTTTAAAAAAATAAATAAGGAGGGGAAGAAGGGTCAAAGGGAGAGGGAGGAATGGAAGAAAAAAGAAGCAATATACATCATGTACAGGTGCAAATTCCCTATGAGGAGTGTTACCTTTATGTATATCTAAAATGTACCAGTAAATGTTTTGCTTTAAGATAAAACAAAATAATGGTATAGATACAGCACATTTACTTAATCAAGACACCCATTATGGGGAAGACATCATCTGGAGCTGGAGGAGATAAAGACCAGACCGGGAACACACAGGTACCATCTATGTACGACAGCAGCAGGTTTATATCCGTTACTTTTGTGTCAAATTCTCCCTAGAGTATATGCAGTGTTTAGGGGATTGTGTTAGTCAGCTTTCTGTCACAATAACAAAGAGCCAAGACAATCAGTTTATGAAGACAAAATTTTATTTTGGCTCACAGTCTTGGAGGTTCCAGTTCATGACATGGTGGAGAAACGGGTTTGGGCTGGAATGCATGGTGGAACAAAGCCTCTACCTCCTGGCTGCGGAGTGGCAGACAGAGGATGAGACTGAGGCGGTTGCCCGGGACTCCCACTGGGCCTTGGCTCTTACAGCTTGCACTACCTGCAAACAGCACCACACTGGGGTCAACCTTTGACAGGGGCCTTTGGGGGATGCTCAGTATCCAAACTGCCACAGAGACAATGGAGTGCATGCGGGAGGCCATCAGCAGTGGGGAGACTGAAGGGGGTGCAGAGTGGAGCAGCAAGGCTTGAACTGGAGACCATGGCAGGAAGGGAAGAAGAAGGAGGACCCTGAAGAATTGTGACGAGCACAGCAAATACCTTGTTTCTAGCAAAGTTCAGTCACTTCACTGATAGGAAAATTCTATCTTGGAGGTTTGGCTGTTTTAAAATTTTCTATAGCTATTATCATTTTGAGCCACACTTTTAAAAGCTCCAAATGATTAGTGTGCAAAATGGAAATTAGTTCTTGAGGTTACCTTTACCATCTTGAAAAGCATAAAACTTTGAGAAACTTTTTTTTTTGGTACCGGGGATTGAACTCAGGACTTTGCGCTTGCAAGGCAAGTGTGGCAGCACTGAGCTAAATCCCTGGCAAGAAACTTAATTTTACAGATTACTGTTTTCTGTATCCACTCACATTAGATCAGAGATGTGTAGGATGCCTTTTTAATTAAGAAAATAATTTTAATAATAAAAATAACATATTCATTTAGTGATATCCCATGTTCCAGACATTAATCTGTTTTCTCCAATCTTCACAAGTCTAAGGAAAGAATTATTATTCATCCCATTTTATCAACTTACCCAGCTCCAAAATCTTTAGCTTTGACCTGAAGACTGTTTGCCTGGCCCCAAAGCTAGGCACATAGCCACGGCGTGAGAACATACCTATGATATTCCTTGTGAAGAGTAAATGAGAAAATAGACTAGGAGACATCTGTTTTTCCATTGAAGACACTGTGCCTTACCATGTCCTTATTGGAATAACCCAAGCAAAGATAAAGGTCATGATGTCTCATGACATAGTGCTGCCTGCAACTCTGTGTCTTCCTCAGACATTGACAGATATTTCAAAAGAATCAAATTACATATTTTGCTAGTTTTTATTGGCTCCTCTTTGAATTGTCCTGATGTGCCAGAGAAGAAGCATGTCAGTATCACATGCCCATCACACAGAACCACATTTCTTGTCACAGTACAATGCAAGTTGGAGAAATTGAAGCTCAACTCATGTCAGCGGTCTCATCTTCTAGACTTAGTAGTAAAGGTGTGAGGTTCTTGCCGCATGTGCATTTATCTCTTCATGGACTTTTCACTCACCATGTGTGGAATGCCTTCACACAGCACATAAGACTCAGACCCAGTTTCCCAGCAAAACTGCTTGGTACTCACTCTGCTCTTTAGAATCTTCATAGAATTATTTAAGACAGCAAGAGTGCTTCCCTGGAGAAACACAAGAACACTGCAAAACTACAGTCACTAGCAAAATGTGGTTTCATTATGGTCAGTATGGCTTCCTTAACACTTAAACATTGAATATTTTTCTTCTTCCTCATAACGTAAAGATGATTCCAACTTTTCATTTAATTTCCCCTTAAAAATCTCCTTTTCCCCTTTTCATTCATACTGCTATAGTTCTCCCTCAGTCTTTCCCTTCCCTTTACTTGACAAAGATTCGTAGCACTACTTTTTGAACAGGGGTGGTGATAAATCTGTCACACTGATCTAGCTCTGCAGTCCCCAGCTAACAGGAAATGCACACTTTCATCTACTTTCTTCCACTGGGCCATAATCTATGAACAAAATGATGAAAACGGCACTTGATTGATCAACTTGGTTGGGTCTCTTCATACCTAATTCATTTGAGAGAAAAGGTCTCAGTGAAAATGAAGAGCAGATAAAGTACAAATAGTAATAGTTTTATCATTGGAATTTCCTTGTGAAAATTCTAAATTGCAAAGTTCCTGATGAGAAAATGATTTGAAGGGCAAAAAATCTACGGGATTCAAACTTCTCTAGCCATACTTACAGGCTGCTTTAATAAGTACAGTGTGGTAGAGGTAATGGTTTTTTTAACTGGGTAAATTATTGGTCACACTTATTGATTTTAAGCTTTCGATCACAGAAGGTAGTAAATTTTTTCTGTATATCATCATGGACACTAGTTCTGGCTAAATACACTTCAATACAACATTAAGCTAAAACATAATGGAAATGGAAGCCTCAGTTAAAAATAAGTTATGGTTGTTATGATCAAAGCATTTTAAGAATTTCCATGTTGACTCTGCAACCCTAAGTGGTTTTAGGGCTAGAATATTTACTTCAGACAAAAGACACCTCTTCTTCTCAAACTGACGTTGATGTCCAATGGCCCAATAATATGTCCTTTTTTTCTCCATTCCTTTTTATTTTTAATTAACACATGATAATTATATATAATTGCAGAGTGGAGCATGATATTTCAATATACATAAACAATGTATAATGAACAAATAATTAACATACCCATCACCTCAAAAATGTATCACTTTTTGTGTTGGGAAGATTCAAAGTCCTTTCTTATAATAATTTAAAAATATACGCTATTGCTGACTCTACTCAACCCAGTGTGGTGTAGAACACTATAATGGAGTCCTCCTGTCTCTTGGTACTGTTCTGCTCACCAAGCTGCCATGGGGACTGTGGTGCTCATGGTGACCTCGCTGTGGTGTCAGAGAGATCCTCAGAGCAGCCACAGCCAGCCCGCTGCAGCCCAGGGCCCAGCACATCTCACCTGGCAGGCTACAAGGCAGGCTCTTGCTGGTGATGGCTGTGCTCTCAGGGGTGGCCCCAGCCTTGCTGGTCAGGCAGTTCCTCGGGTGAAGCAAACTGGCCACTCTGTGGAGGTTCTAGGATGATTTGGGGGCAGAAAAGGCCACGATCATTCAAGCAGACCTGAGTTCAAAGCCCTGACTCCTCCCCAAGTCTCCTCCCACCCTTCACTGGATAGCAGAGGAATAAGGGCCTCCTTCCTGAGAGGTCTGAAGTGTGTGGTGTTCCTCCCATGCCAAAGATAAGTCACATGTACTATTCTAATCAGCAGCAGCTTTGCTACTAATATCACTTCTCTATTTTCTGAAAATGCCCATCTGTGTGTCTCTTTTCATAGACCACTTGCAATCAGGAGAGAACAGGTGATTAGAGTGGGTTGGGTCTAACATAATTCTTTCCAGAGACACAAAATACCTTTTCACTCTTCAAAATCAACCTCATCTAAAAGGTTGTTTCCCTTTAGATTATCTCAATATGCCAGATGTTGCTGCACCAGCTCCACCTTACTGTAGACCTTAAATACTTACTAAAATTATTGTAAATCCTTCCAAGTCAGTTTCCCAGTCTTCTGAGACACCCAAAATATTAATCATCATAAATATAAACAGTCACTATGAAACACGATTTCCATCAAGCTCTATACTATTCTGCAGGCTCTCTGCCTTGGTCAAGTGCAGGTTCCTGGACCTGAATTCCAGGATCTCCCACCATCTGCACCTGTCCCGCTTATTCCAAGTCCACACTGTGGGAGGGCTAGGGACACAGGACTCAGAAATGGACACAGCAGTCTCCTTCCAAAAGTGGCTGAGGACATTCTTAAATCAGAGGCAAAGTGATAAAAGGGGGAAACGCATAGCATCAGGAATGGACACAGAAAAATAGAGTGAAAATGTGGTTAAATACAGTGAGCTATTACTTTCATGATGAATTTTCCAAATTGTGCTTGTGGACTGAAGCTGCCAGCTTAAAGAAAGGTGGAGATTCCCCCAAAGATGATGAGCTTAACTGAAACGAGTAGGACATTTGCAAATGTGGAATATATGTGCCACGGTGCACTATGGAAGTATGCAGGGAGGCAAAGGAAACAAGGGTTTTTACAGGTAAAATGAGGATGGTTACATAAGTTGTTCTCTGAGATACAGGAGTATATCAGCCTGAGGATAGACGGGCAATGTCTGGGACCTTACAGAGAGAGTGTGTGTGCGTGCACATGCATGTGTGAGATTATAGTTCTGGTAGATTACTTTGTGATAATTCTTGTTATCAGACATATATGCATGAAATCTTGTCCCTCAAAACTTCCTGGCCTCATTTATTTGTTTAGGATTTGAAACAAGTGATTGTATATTGATTCTGACAACTTCCACAAAGCACAAATTACTATATTGTCTGATATGGTTTTCAATGTATGTAAATAAAATATTTAACAGAAATATATAAAGTAAGGAGGGCAAACTGATCTAAATAGTGATAAGATTTCTCTATTTCGAATGACAAAATATAGATACCAGTGAAATGCAGTAAGTTATGTATATACAATGTAAATCCTAAACTAAACAGAAAATTTGTACAAAGTTGTATACTCAAAAAACCAAATGGAATTTTTAAGATACTACTTTCCCTCAGCAAGGGTAGAATCTGTGTTCTTGCAGGGTGAATCAGCCAAAACCAATAACTCCTTCATTCATTCTCACATGTGCCCATGAATCCTGGGACTGAAAGAGGGCTAGAGGTTGAGTTTTTTGAAAAGACCTAAATTCTGGGGTTCAGAGAGCTTCTAGGGTGGTGGGCGTATCAATGTGCCAAGAGTGCCGTACCCACAGAGAAGACAGACACTCCATGCAAGGCCCCTTGTCGCGGACACCCTGCCTATGTGTCTCCCTCGGTTAGCTGTTCCTAAGCAGTCACCTTGAGTAGTAATCAAAGAGCCTTCTTGAATTCTGTGAACCATTCTAGCAAATTCACAAACATGAGGAAAGGGCCAGAGGAGCCCCTGATTTACAGGTGACTCCAGAAATACTCTGGGCCATTGGAGTCTAAGGTGGAGGCAGTAATGGACTGAGCCCTTCAACCAGTGGAACCTGACGCTGACTCCAAGTGATTAGTATAAGAATTAAATTCAATTGTTGGACACACATGAGGCATCAGGAAAACTGGATGTTGGTGCTGGGAAACACCCAGACGTATCACTTATCTTTGTGTCAGAAACTTACATTTTAAATTATATTTTTAAAATCTGTTGACATGTAAGTATTTTAAGAGGAGTTCACTGAAATGCAAGCACTCAGTCTCATTATCAGTAACATTTAATTCCTCTGTGATAGAGTTAAAGACTGAATGCTTTGAAAATACCTTAGACCTTTGTGCTTAGTGACCTCAAATGGGGGCGCATCTTAGAGACATGTATACTTTGGATTTCATTGTGAAGATAACAGCTGACCTCTAATGATAACATGTTTTTATCATCTTCAGTTTATGATTTGAGTGCCTAAAGCTTGAGTTTTCCTTGTAAATATATGTGTATATATATATATATATATATATATATTTCTATCCATATAGATTTGATAGCCATCTGTGATTAATATGATCCTTGAATAGGGGATGCTCTTTACAGACAAGGCAGAGCCAGGTATGGTGGTGCATGCCTGCAATCCCAGCACTCAGAAGGCTGAGGCAGGAGGATTGGCATAAATTCAAGGCCAGCCTGGGCTGCATAGCAAGACTTTGTCTCAAAAAACAAAACAAACAATAAAACCAAAAAAGAAATATAAAAGACAGAAAACTATTATAGTTTAAGATTGTACAAGTTGAGATGATAATTTAAAAATAATATAATAATAAAACATTAAGATAATACAAGTTTGTATCAGAGAACTCTAGAGCTTTGTTTTATGAATAAATAATATTATAGTCCCTACACTGACTCTACTGACATTTTCCAACCTGCACCAATATATTTTATTTTGTTGTTATTATGGGGATCAAACTTGGGTCCTTGCACCTGTGAGGGAGGAGGTGGAACCAGTGAGCTAAATCCCTGGCCATCACTACATATTTATAAGTAGGGACAAGATAAGACAAAGGGTAGTAATTTCAAAGAGTGGGAAGAAAAGCACAATTATTAAAAGATTGGGTTTCTCTGCTCAAAGAACCACAAACAATACAAGCTTGTTTTTAGCTTAGATGTAATTCAGACTTGAATGGAGATGGATTTAAATTGTGTTTAAAAAATATGACATTTCCCTAGTTCAAGTCATGCTCAAAAGCAAAAGTTGAAAAATGAATATTTGTATTAATTTACAGAATGATGTCATTTGACTATTGTTTATTAGTTAGAACTGAACTGGCTTTCGCTTTTGTTGTGACTTGAATAGATCCTTTTATTCCAAAATCTCAGCATCCAGAATTGAAAAGTTGCTTATGAGACTTGACCCACCAAATGCTCTCTCTTCAGTCACATTCTCTCCTTGTGTTTCTACTTATATTCCAATCAGGATAAATATTAAAGATCATGTAGCAATTAGCTGTTACTTCAGTCTTAAATAATTTTTTTCTGAAGTTTATACATGTACCTGTAGTTTACCATGAGAGATGCATTTAGCTCAAGTTGAGTATAAGATGGAATATGTACTGAGTTTCCTTAATTTCCAAGAAATTAACCACAAAATCCAAAAAGGTAATTTCTATAAAAATATTTCCATAGTAGACTATAGCTGTACTCTAAATATTAAGTCTCAAGTTCCCAGTATATTTTCCAAATTTTCAATATTGTGCATTAAATGGATATTTCTTCTAGTTTTAGTTCTGGTAGATTATCGAGGACCACCCACACTGTGATCTTTAAATGGATGGTAGATGTTGCTAATTTTAGAACTGAAGAGAGATAAAATATGGATACACTTGCACAAAATTTAAATACAATCACAAAGATGTAAGCTGGCACTTATCATTAAAAGAAAGGATTGATTTTGGTCAGAGATGTCAAGAAAATTCAATAGGGAAAGAATCTTTTTTCAATAAATCATTGTGGGAATGCTAGGTGTCAACATGCAAAAAATAAAATGAAGTTAGACTCCCCCATACACAAAAATTAACTTAAAATGAGTAATAGGCATAAAGGTATGAGCTAATACATTTGTGCAGAAATGTAAAATAAAATAATCTTGACCTTGAGTCTGGCAAAGAATAGATGCATAAGCAAAAGCAAGATCAAAAAGAAAAAAATAATGAATAAGACTCATCAAAATTAAAACTCATGGGCTGGGGATTTAGCTCAGTGGTTCCGCCACCTGCCTCACAAGTGCAAGGTCCTGAGTTCGATCCCCAGTACCAAAAACAAAGCAAAACAAAACAAAAAAAATTAAAACTCATGTGAAAAAACACTGGTAAGAAAAGGAAAAAACAAAATACAGAACAGGAGAAATTATAAATTTTATGTCTGATTAACATTTGTTTCTAAAATACACCAAAGCATCGTACAACTCTCACATGAAGGCCCGTAACTCAATCAAAATATTGACAAAAGACTTTAATACACACTTCACTAAAGAAAATAGACAAATGGCTAATTAGTGTATGAAAAGATAATATTCTCAGTCATTAGGGAAATGCAAATCCAACTTCACACTCAATGTAATTATAAGAAAGATAGCAAGTGCGATCGATGATATAGGGAAACTAGATTCCTCATTCATTGTTGATGCTGAGAGTGTAAAATGGTTTCAACTTCGAAGACTGGTTGGCAATTGCTTTAAAACATCAATGTAAACATAACATTTGGCCAACAAATGCTCACAGCAGCATTATTCATAGTGGGTCCAAACTCTAAACCACCCAGATAGCCATCAATGGGGAAGTGCATAATTAAAATGCAGTGGACCAGTATTCAGCAATAAGAAGAAACAAATGTACAACTCCCTGCATGAATCTCTATAATAGTATGCTAAGTGAAAGAAACCAGACCTAAAGGACTACATATAGTAGCATTCAATTTATATGAAATATCCAGAATATTTATAGAAACAGAAACAGACTGATGGTTACCTAAAGTGGTTATGCATAATGATTAATGTAAACAGGCATGAGGAATTGTGGAGGATGAGGAAAATGTTCTAAAACTGGATGGCCTGATAGTATGACAACTCTGCAGATTTACTAAAAGTCATTGAAATGTATAATTGCAATGGGTGAATTTCATATTGGATGCTAGTAAATAAGACACAGTGCACACAAAAATTTAGTTTATACAAAATTGGCATAGACCGCCAATGAAGGATATATGGAGAACAAATAAGCACATGAAAAAATATTCAGCACCTCTATTAGTTTTGTATTGCTGGTGTAACAAATGATGAGTAGCTCAGTGGCTTGAAAGAACAGATTTAGTATTTTTCACTTTTGTAGGTTCTAAATGCAACAGCATTCTCACTGGGCTAAAATTAGGTCCTTAGTAGGAGACTTGAGGGGAGAATTCTTCTGCATGCCTTTCCCAGTTTCAAGACCTATACACCTTCTCCTGCTTGACTTCTCTTCCACCATCAAATTACTCTCACCAACTCTGCTATGTCTCTTGCACTTTTAAGGACCTTTGAATCATGTTAACTTCTCCCAGGCAATCCAGAATAATATTCCCATTTTAAGGACAGCTGATTAACAACCTCTATTCCACTTGCAATCTTAATTCCCTATGTCATTTATGATAACATATTCGTTAATTGCAGGGATATTTTAAGATAGGAATGACTACTGCAATATAAGGTCATTAGACAAATACAAATTAAAATCACACTGAGATGCTTTGATTACTCAACTATTAAAATGAGCAGAAACAGAAAGACTAAGGAGAATTCATAGGAACTAGAATTCTTGTACACAGCCAGTGAGAAGAAAATCCAGTTTGGCATTTCCTTAAAAATTTAGCAACACTTACTTGCCATAAAATCCAGATCTACTTTTAGGTATTTGCCCAGAAGAAATGAAAGTATATGTCCATTTTCACACAATTGTCCTGAGTGGTATTATTCATAACAGTCAATTCTTGAAAATGACCCAATATCACATCAACATATGAACAGATAAACACATATACATTAGGATACTCCCCAGCCATATGAAGGGATGAACAGCAGAGTTTCTCAAGCTCAGCACTCCTGGCGCTGTAAGCCAGGTAATTCTTTGTTGTGACCATTGGCCTGTGTGGTCAGGATATTCATCAGCCTCCACACTAGATTCCAGGGACAAGACCTATCCATGTCCTTAGCCCACAGCTTTGGCAGTCAAAGTGTCTCAGACATCATCCCATGCTTCCTTTCCCAGAGAGCAGCATCACCCCTGTGTAGCTGCCTCAGTCAGACCCAGACCGTGTCTGAGTAACTCTGCTCAAGCATTTGAGTTGTCCTTAGTTCAACCACCCTTTGAAGTTTGTAGATATTGCTCAGTTAAAACCTCACAGCAGAATATAATAACAAGATTCTCAATGAGCTGGATTAAAAATGCAAGTATGTGGACTCAGAACTAAGACACACAGTCTGTAAACTAATTTTAAAAGTATTTTTAAATATAACTTTTGAAAGAGTATTTCCATTTTAATGCATAGAAAACTCAAAAGCATACACTTAACCCAGTTTATTGGCACATTCTGTAGCCTCTGCTTTTTCCATCTTGGCAATGAGACCCACAGATTTTGGACCGGGAGGTTGCCCCTCCAGTGGCAGAGATTTTAGAGCACTGTCATGGTAGGTGGTGTTGAGAGTTTCTGCCAGCTTAAGCCAGAGTGCCTCAGTTTTCCCTAGCAACACAGGGACAAAATAGTGGGTTTTTGGCCTCTCAGTTTTCCTTCTAGAAAGCAAGAATGAATTTACATTTAGCTCCAAACACAAGGGCTTTTTCTGGCCACTAATAAAATATAAGATTCAATTTTATCACCTTATGTAAGGAAGTGGATTGATTATATTTTGTTAGAATTAATAAAATTATTTACAGCAGGTCTGTATATTATGTGTGGTTAGAAATAACTGAGTCTTTTTGGAATGTAGCAAAGCCTTTCGACATGTCCCATGGCAGTTTATTTTTGTGAATTAGTTACACATGATGCTTAGGCTTGCAAGTCTAAGTGATAGAATGTACCTCTAGTAGTGCAAGCTGCCCAAAGAAACCAATGCTGCTTCCCGTGAATATGATTAAATTAGAACAAGACCTGGGGCAGAATGTAATATAAGATTGCTCCATATACTTGATTTCAAATCCCCACTGGGGACTCACAGGTGTTCCAGTGAATCTTCTTGCCCTCTGTGAAGGTTACTTACACATGCACACATTCTAGAGGAGCTGCCGCAAATAGGCTTCACAAGCCAGGAAAACCCAGATAGGAGTCTTCCTGGCCATTGCAATATTTAAAGCGAGAGAAAAGGTGCTACTTTTTTGTGAGGCTGGGCATCAAACTCATGGCCTCGTCCATGCTGGGCAAGTGCTCTGCCACTGAGCTACACTTCCAGTCCAAAAATGTCTTTTTAAAATAGGAAAAAAGAAATAAGACAGTATGAGCTAAGAAGCTACTTTAGAATCAGCAGCTGACCCCTACTAAGGAGAAATCATTTTGTTAATGAAAATTATGAGACTTCTTAATCTGAAATATAAAACATTTCAAAATGGCTTACATTTCTTAAATTTGGTCTTTCCTATAATGTTAAAATGGACCCAAGAAAACCAATATAAGTATAGCGCTTGGACACAGAACTTCTGAAAGACATAAGGGAAGACATTTCAGTTATGCTGCAGAAGGTGGAGAAAATTTACATCCAAGGGAAATCTGTTGTTTTCTCTTTCTGCTGTGTAGAGAGAATGAATGGTCAGTCTTTTTAGGCAAACTCCCTGATCACTATTTCTCAGATCATTTGTTAGGAAACTTGCAAAATACTACCAGAAGATGACAAAGTAGTAGTTAAGATTTGGATGGCTAGTTTAAAAAAATTAGTTTACTCTCCAAGTCCACTTTCCAAGTCCATTCATTCTTATATCTGAATATTTTTCTATGTAACCTCTGAATAGGTAGACCTGCCCAGGCTTGAACCTGTATAAAATAAGAGGACCATGATGGTCTAAATTCTCCTAAAGTTTCACAAAAATTGATATGTGAACTTTAGGATGAATTTCTACTTCAGTCATGAATGCAAACCAGAGTATCTTTACATATATTCTATTGCTAAAATATTTTTTTGTCTATTACAGTTCAAATTTTCTATGTCTTCC
Source organism: Heterocephalus glaber (assembly GCF_053883595.1). Lineage (NCBI taxonomy): Eukaryota > Metazoa > Chordata > Mammalia > Rodentia > Bathyergidae > Heterocephalus > Heterocephalus glaber. The sequence continues at coordinate 151,113 of NW_028258400.1, forward strand.
AAAGGCTTGTGTATTAAAACCTTGCTGCCCAGCTGTTATGATTTATACCTAGATGCCCCCCAAAAGCCTCTTGCACTCATAGGTGGGCTTCTTGGGTGGTGGCGATTGGATCATGGGGCATGATACTCATCAGTGAAATAGTCCATTGCTGAGTTTACAGCTAGATGCGAAGCTTGGTGGGAGGAGCTGGGTGGCTGGGGGCATGGCCTAGTAGAGTTTATCTCTCTTCCTCCTCCTTTGATCTCTCTCAGGTTCCTGCCACCACACCATGAGCTGTTTCTCTCTGCCATGCCCTTCTGCCCTGCCTCCCTGCCTTGGAGCCAGCTGGCTATGAACTGAAACCTCTACAAACTGTGAGCCAAAATAAACCTCTCCTTTAATTTGCAGGTGTCAGGTATTTTGTCTCAGCAGTGAGACCAGAAATGAAGACACAGTAGTGCCAGCTGATGGCACTATTGACAGGTGTTGGAAACTTTACGAGGTGCGGCTTTGTTGGAGGAAGTAGAAGATAGTCAGACTCTGGCCCTTTCCTCTTGCTCTGCTTTCTGGCTGAAGAGTTTTGCTCTTCCATAAGTTCCCTACCATGGTCTTCTGCTTCACCATAGGCCTAAAGCAATGGGGCCACGTGACTATGAGCTGAAGCCTCTGAAACTGTGACCCAAAATAAACCTCCTTTTATTTCAGATATTTTGTCACAGCAACACAAAGCTGATCAACATATCCTCTTATTAATGTCACTGTAATGCCTTTGTGAGAAAAATGGAAGTCTGAAGTATAATATAATATTGCTCCCATTCAAGCAAAATGTATCTTTAAGATCTATCTACATAGAAAACTATGTGATTAGGTTATGGGATCCAGAGACCCGCTGTTAAGAAAAAATAATCATACCTAACTTACCTTGTGAATATCAGGAAATATGATTGTGCAGAGTAAATTATTGGCAGAAAGATCCATATATGTAATTTGTATTGATTTGGAAGAAGGTCAAAGTCAAGTTTTCTATGCAAGATTTTAAGCTGCATAGTTCTATGCCCAGAATGTTCCTGGCCTCCTCTCCCATTCTTCTCAGGAAGATGGTAGCAGCTGTCAGTATACAAGCAGGTGTGAGTAGAAATCAGCTCTCCTTTGATGGCTTCAGCTTTCTCAGGGAGGTGGGGAGCAATGTGGGAGAACACACTGGGAGTTGAGATGAGAGGAGAAAGTGTGGGATATTCATGTAGGAAAGTGGAAGACTGAATGGACCAGAGCAGGGCAATGTGCTATGCCAGGCAGTTTTTGGCTACTACCATAGTTTGGATCTGGACTGTCTTTCAAAGGTCCTGTGTGGAATAGCGACAGCCTGTGGTACTATTGGGAGGAGGTGGAATCTTTAAAAGGTGGAGCCTAGAAGGAGGAGGTTAGATCATGGAGGGTGTGCCCTGGAACAAGATATTGGGATCGTGGACCCTCCCCATTTCTTTTTAAGCTTCCAGCTGCCCTGAGTTGAGCGGTTTCCTCTGCCATGCACTCCCATCATGAAGTTTTCACCTTGCCACAGGCCCACAGACCACAAAGCTTGGAGCAATGGCTCTTTCATGGACTGAACCCCTTTCAAGTGTAAGCCAAATAACCTTTTCCTCTTTATAAGTTGTTTATGCCAGGTGTTTTGTTATAACAATGGAAAGTTGGCTTGCCGTAGCCACTCGAGGTGTGTGGTCATGTGATGCCATGAGACCTGACACAGGGGCTTTATTAGTTTCTCCAGCCAGGTTCAGCTTTCTGGAGTGTGGGTAGAGAGCTGGATCAGTGGTTTCATTAGCAAATCCAAAGAGGCAAGAGGAGAACACAAGATTGAAGTAATATGATGATCAGCATGTACCTCATCTAGTGAGTGAGGCAGTCACATTATCCTTCTCTAGTGCATTTCATCTTCCACTTTGCTACATGGGTATCCCTCATGGTATCCTCTCTCCTCACCCCCCAGGGTCAGCTTTGCATTTCTGTCAAGCCTCATTCTGAGGCTGCTGATCTGGGGACTCTTCTTGAGTGAGAAGACTGACTGACTGAGGGAACAAGGGGCTGAGGTGTGAGGACAAGGTCATTGGTGGAGGAGAGTTCAGGTACCATAGAGGTCAAGGCTCGAAAGTGTGTGTGTGTGTGTGTGTGTGTGTGCATGTGCACCCACCCATGCATACCACAACTATGAAGGTGCTTCAGTCTGATGACTCATGAATTCAAAGCTGGCAGTTTGGGGAAGTAGCAGAGAGTGTGGCCTAAAACAGCAGAGAAGCAGGTAGAGCATCGCCTCACCCCTAGACTTGGGGACCCCAGTAGTTTCCTTTAAAGTTAGTGTAAGAAGACAATGAAAGGAAAAGAAGATGGCACTTTGCTGATGATTTGCGATTGTGATTTACACAGTAGAAAAGACAGGTTAATGTGAAACTTGGGATTACTGTTTCTAGGGAGACCCTTGATGATGTTCTGTGGAGAACTGGAGGTTCAGTTTCAGCAACAAGCAACTGCTTCCTAAAAACAGAGGTATAAGAGAATTCACTCCTTTAGAGCACAAAGGACTTGGATGGAGGTTGCAAGGAAGTAGCACTGTGAGGACTAGGCAGGAAGGGTGGTGTGACAGTTGCAAGTGTCTTCTTCAGGCTCAGTTTGTGGTGCAACTAGAAGGTGGTGAAACCAGCAGGGTGTGGGTCCTGGTTGGAGGAAGTTAAGTCATTGGGATGTGTCCTTGAAGGGGTATGGGGAGCCTTTCTCTGTCTCTCATTTTGCTACCTGGCTGCCATGATGTTGACAGGTGTCTGATATGAGTTCCTGCTGTGATGTACTGTCCTGCCACAGGCTCAAAGCAAGAGGACCAAACATACATGGACTGAAACCTTCAAATCTGTCAGCAAAACAAACTTTCCCCATTTTTAGTTGATGAGCTCCAGTATTTTCTCACAGTAACTGAATCTAACTGACACACATGGGAAGATGAAGGCTGCAGATGAGAACGAAGAGGTGCACTGATAAGCCCCAGGTAGACATCAACTGAGACAGATCTCATCCCTGCAGGCTGTATATGAGCAAATGCATTAACAAGTGTGGTCTGTGGTTACGATACTTGCACATGCATGTGCATGTGTGCGTGTGTGTGTGTGTGTGTGTGTGGTGGTTGTTGTTTTGAGAACTGGTCTCACTATGTAGCCCAGGCTGGCTTCTAACTCAAGGTGATCTGCCTGCCTCAGCTTCCTGAGTGGCATGTGCCACCAAGCCTGGCTAATACTTGTGTGAATGTGAGAGACTTACTGGGGAGAAATATCCAGTTATTCACTCGCTGTGATGGAAAGGAAATCCTTTAACCTGTCTTCTAGAATTAGCAGCTAATGCTTTTAAAAAACAGGAAATGGACAAAGAGGATCTTGTCGATTCATCCAGTGGAATATTACATGATTTTCACATCAGAATCAGAGCTGTGCATATGTGCATCAGCCCTGGCACATCTGGAAGATTAAAAGATATTATGTACTATTGCACACAGTACGATATACAGATGTTCCCCGTACAGTGATTTAACTTATAATACTTCAACTTTGTAGTGATAAATAAGCAATGTGTGTTTATTAGAAACTGTTACTCAACTTTGAATTTTGATCTTTTCCTGGGCCAGTGATATGTGTGATGATTGTCTCAAGATGCTGGGCAGAGACAGTGAGCTACTGCTCCCAGTCAGTTGTGCTTCCCAATGGGCACTTTCCGGTGTGCCATGTGGCTGGGCTGGGATGTCCTGCAAGCTAGGTGTGCTCGATGCACTTTTGACTTATGACATTTTCAACATGTAATGAGTTAACTTGGGTGTAATCCAATTATAAGTGAAGACAATGGGTAGATATATAGTCTATATGTACACAAAACCTTTTAGATTTGGATTTCCAACAACTTGAAAAAAACTTCCAAATGATTTAGACTAGAACTATTGAAAATGTTAAGCAAAAATAAGTTATGAATATGTGAAATATATGTAGATAATAGTCTATTTTGTCATTTGCTACATAAAATATATTATAAATTATTAAAAATTATCAAAATTTACACACACACGCAGAGACTGTACCTGGCACCACCCACAGTCAAGAGGAAGGTAAGGAATCACAGAGGCAGCGTCAGGCTGTAAAATCAGCTGTCCTAACACCTCTCCGCGGCAACAGCTCCACAGCCGCCTCCTGGTGCCATGGACTCGGGCTTGTGCTGAGTCTCCGCTGTGGGACCCAGATGGCCCCGTGTGCAGGTCGGCTCTGCAGTGAAGTGGACATGGAAGGAAGTGGGGTCTCTCTCAGTCCTCTTGTGCTTTTCTCATATATAACACACATGATGTGAAACACGTATTAATCAAATATTGATGTTGTCAGTCAAGCTTCCAGGAAATAGCAGGCTGCTCGTAATGCAGGAATGTTTTTGGGAACTCAAGTTATATTCAGATTTTCACCTGGTGGGTAGGGGCTCAGCCTCCCAATTCAGCATTGTTCAAGGGTCAATTACATATATGCAATACAGAAACCCATGGACTAAGAGATTATTACAGTCATGTCTCGAAGATGAAGAGGTATTAAAAGGATTTCAACTTAATTATTGATATTTTCTCTTATTAAAATAGAAGCAAAAGTGACACAATAACTTCTGGTTAAACAGTATATTATATTAATCTTTTCATTTTATGACTACTAATTTTCATATGATGATTATTAGAATCTCATTCCATCTCTCAAAGTTTTTGTTTAAAGCAATTTGATTTGAGCCTCTTGAGGAGCTCTGAACTGGAGGCAGGATAGAAATGAAAGCATTTCCTTGATTGAAATGGAAAGGTAGAACTTACCCAAGTGAGGGCCCTGGGACAGGGACAAATGAGCTCACTCACCCTGTGCCACCTCAGGGTTTTCTGAAATATTAGCAGTATGACAGCAGCCACTGCTGGGAACTACTTACAGATTTCTTGCAGGTCAGAGATCTTAACCTCTAGAAAGAAGACACATCTTAAAAATTTAAACATGTTTTAAGAAAAGACAAAAGGGTAAAATTGTTTAAGTTAATGATAAAAATTCCCTGATATATTAGGTGCAGCATTGCCTCCTTCTCCCATGAAGAGTGCTATAAAATATAAAACAAACGCTGCTCATCTCACAAAAGACAAGATGGTTTCCCCGATTCTCAACAGTGTGAAACAGACACAGCCTCTTCCAGATCAGCAGGGACCTGCGTGGGAAGAGATGAGGTGCGGGTGTTTCTAGGAGAGACTGGGCTGCAGAAGCACGCCAAGGGCCCTGAGCAGGGCTTGCCCCTCTGCGCTCTGTGGCATCCCCCTTCCTGGTGGTGAGAGTCTGGAAACCCGTTGTGGGAGAGCAGACTTCCTGCACAGGGGTCTTGTGTGAGCCTCAGCCTGAGCGGTGGCCCTCTCTGATCCCTGCCTCGCTCCGTCCACATCTCAGATCACTTCACTCTGTCCCCTGCTCTGTTTCAAGAAACTGCTCTGTCCAAGGTGGGTCACAGCCTTCTGAAGCTTAATCCACTGAGCACTTACGAACTGTGCTGTGACACCTGCCCCCCCAGCATTTGATGTCTCTACCATTACCCTCTTTTAAAATCACAGCCCATTGTGGGTACTGTGACTTATAGTCACCTCATTGAGTGTATTTCATAAGTTTCTTTTTCTTTTTGAGCTGGCTTAAAAGCTGGTATCCAATAAAATTCCATCTTTAGTTGTCTTCCCAGACACTACTCATGGTATATGTGCTGTGTATGCCCTGCACATCCTACCTAGCTCATGGCATCTGTTACTGTGGCTTTTAAACCAGAAAGACCTGATGGTTGCTAAGTGTCTGTCTTCAGCCTTCCTCGGTCAGCCGTCACCTTCCTTGGTCAAAAGGTCCTAGAGACCCCACACGCACCAGGTCCATGCCCTTCCAGGCACAGAGCTGTAGTGTTGCCACTTCTTGTGGCACAGGAGGGACTATGGCCCACCAGCCATGGAGGTCGCTGGTCTGCTGATCCCAGGTCCTGTGAACATGCAGAGGATCATCCAAGAGGAGTCCCTGCTTGCTCACTGTGCATGCTATCTGGGAGGGCCAATGGGTCCTCATTTCCCTCAGTGGTAGGGTTGGAAACAAAAGCACAACTCAGGCTAATGCTTTTTACATAATCACATCTACAATGGACAAGGTAATGTTGAAATTACATGGACAAATATAAAGTTTTTTTTAAAAACTAGGTATACAGGGCTGGGGATTTAGCTCAGTGGTTCTGGCACCTGCCTCACAAGCACAACATTGAGTTTGATCCCCAGTACCAAAAAGTAAAAAATAAAATACAATACAATAAAATAAAAAATGGGTATACAGGGCCAGAGATTTACCTCAGTGGCACCATGCCTGCCTCACAAGTGCAAGGTCCTCAGTTCAATCCCTGGTACTGAGAAAAACAATGAGTATAGATATTATTTAATACAGGAAGACTGGGCTGAAAAACAAAATTAGACTTGCAATCATGAAAGGCACAGTCAACAAAGAAGATATGTAAATATCTTCTATATAAATCAACAAAGAAGATATACAAAACCTTATGCATTAAACAATAAAAGAACTGAGTGCAATCAAAGAATGCTGAGTGCAAGTACTTGTGGGCATGCAAACAAACTTTTGTGGGAAATGGTAGAATTCAGCTATCTAGTTGTAAGAATAGACCATAAGAAGTTTGTTAACTAAGAGAATTAAGTCGTTTCTGGGAAATTCCACAAGTCTGTTTGTTAAAGGAACGCCAGAAAACTTTGAGACCTTGTAAAAGTCTCACAGGAGAAAAACAGGTTTTCCTAGTTTTCTTATTTACCATTTTGTGGGATCAGAGGACCTCCACCCAATGACTCTATGGGTGGTAAGAGAGGTACTCACTATGCACATCTGTGATGTTTATGGTGGGTCAGTGGGCTTGATTTTTGGCTAAAGTCCTCCTGCTCTCTTGATACTATCTGATAAGAAGAGGGCTGCAGTGTGCTCTTTGATGTACGGGACTGGTGAATGGAAACAGGGGACTTGTGAATTCTCCTGTAGTTTTTATGAGTCACTTAACTGGTTATCATCAGAGGTAAAAATCAGAAAGACAATAGCCAGAATAACTAAGCTGCTTTCCTACATGTATTAAAAAAAAAGCCTTGCTTCTTTCCTTTGTGATTGTGGAATAGTGGCAGAGGAATTAAACTGCTGTTCATCCCCCAGGCTGTCTCCTTTTCTTTCTTTAAAAGTTGGTGCTTTCCAGGGTCTCCAGTTTCCCTCTAGAGAAACCAAGGAAAAGTGGTGCCTGAACAGGGACCTCGAATCCTCTCAGCAAGGTATTGTAAAGACAAGGGAGCAATCGGCATTCTGTTGAGTCAGGCTAAGACTCGGGAATTTTCTGGGTAACAAATGGGACAGGGGTCTTCACAGTTTGAGGCCATTTCTAACCTTAAACTTTTGTTAAAAAGGTTTGGATTTAAGATCCATAAAGAGGATCTAAAATGATGTTTGCTTATAGCAAACAGATTTTGTAATTTGGCTCAGTTCAAGGAGGGTTGGACTGAGGATAAATGGAATGAAATGCTTGCTTGTGTTCAAAAGGCTTATAGAAAAGGAGTAATGATTGATGACAGGTTTTGGGGAACTGTGATTGCAATTCAGCTTATTCTTCATTGTGCTAATGGTTTAATTGCATGAACAGAGTTATCAGATCAGGCTAAGTTAGCTCTTAAAGAACAAGGTTTAATTGAGAAAGATGAGAAAAATGTGACAAATGATTTAATTCAGACTATATCTCAGGATAAGGATGATAAATCTGATGAAGAAGGGGTTCCTTGTCCTTTGGCTCCTTTACCTCCCCCTCAAGTTACACCCTTGGCTACTTCTATGCTAACTCCAGCCAAAGGAAAAATTAAAAACCTTTTTTCCTCAGCACAAGGAGCAAAAATGTCTAATAAAACTATGCCCATGCAACAAGATCTTTTAGGACCCATAGATCAGCCTATGCTGTTAGTTAAAAACAATAATAAATCTTTAAAACCCAAATCTAAAAAACAGCCCATGATAAAAGCATATTGTCTCCAAAATCACAAAAGACAGAAATTTAATACTGATTCTTCTTCCTCCTCAAAAAGTAGCTCAGGGGAAGATGACAGCGAGGGTGAAGTGTGGCGTTTGCAACCAAAGTGCCTATGTGGGCTGACACAGAGTAAAGATGGCCTGCCGGGGTGGCAGGGGGTAACAGGCGCCCGGTGTAGATTGAACATGACTGGCCCACATGAGCCGCCTGCCCTGCGCACAGTCCGCCCAGCTGTGTGCCCGCTTCAGCACCTGGACTTTGGCCTGGAGGTGCTGCTGCTGTGCCACCGCCGCCGTGGTCCGAGCATCACTAGGCTTCATATTGGGCGAGCCCCTGGTGCCACCACTGGGCTCTGCTAGCCTGGCCTGGCCCGGCTGTGCTGGTACTCAGACAGCCGCATGCTGCAGAAGCTGCCTGTACACGTAGGGCTGATGCTGAGCAAAGACAAACAAAGCCTGCAGGATGTGTTGAGCTTGGTGGTGTGGGCCATGGCAGTGGACATCTCATACATCAGCATGTACGACCACCAAGCTATTTCCAATAAATAAATAAATAATTCCCAAATCAATTTCCATTGATAAAAGTAAATTAAAAACATCAGGGGCAAGGAATCTCAGCCCGTCCCAGCACCTGGAAGGAAGGTCCCCCACTGCCATCCCAGGCTCCTAGGGGCAAGAAGGTGAGCCAGTAACAGCACCTGGAAGGAAACTCCCCCACCTCAATCCCGGGCTCCTAGGGCAGTGAATCTCAGCCGGTCCCCACACCCGGAATGAAGCTCCCCACCTCTATCCCAGGCTCCTAGGGCAGTGAAGCTCAGCCGGTCCCAGCACCCAGATGGGAGCTCCCCTGCTGCCATCCCAAGCTCCTAGGGCACAGAAGGTGAGCCGTGTGGGTGCCAGAAGCACCCCCCCCCACAGTGGAAATGAGAAGACACATAAACAAGCCTCAAAAACAGACTTCTGGATCACCTACAGCAACCCCAAAGGGAAACGAGATGGAACACGCTGATACTCAACTACCTGGACTCTCTGAACTGGCAACAAAAGAGGGTCTGGGAAAAATGAAATCAGAAATAATTACTCAGATAACAGCAAAGATTTTTGCTTCTGGTGCAAGACATGATTAATAAATCTAGAGAGGAGACAGATTAAAACATAGAGGACCTGTGGTACATGATGGAATCCCAACATAGGAAACAAATGGAATCCATAAAACAGATTCAAACAGATTTCAAAGAGATTAAAAACTCCATCGAAAGTCTGCGCAGCAGAATGACCCAATGTGAGGATAGAATTCCACATATGGAAGATAAGATTGCAATTAGTGAGGAGGAAAAGAAAAATTGCTTTAAAATTGTAAGGGAACATGAGAAATCAATCCAGCAGCTGCTAAATGATGCAAAGAAGTATAATATAGGACTGATTGGAGTGAATGAAGAAAGAGGAGAGAGTGCAGATGACATAAAAAAAAAACTCTTCACAGAAGTGATGGCAGAAAACTTCCCAAGCAGGGGAAAAGAACTTGACATACAGATAAGTGAGGCATATAGGACTCCAAGTAGCTGTGATAAAAAAAAAAAATCTACACATAGGCATATAATAGTTAGGATTCCAGAAATCCAACAGAAGAATAAAATTCTACAAGCAGTGAGAGAAAAGAAACAAATCACATACAAAGGAAAGGCCATCAGAAGCACAGCAGACTTCTCAATGCAAACCCTCAAGGCAAGAAGAGCTTGGAGTGATGTATTTCAAGCCCTAAAGGAAAACAGCCTCCAACCCAGATGGATGTACCCTGCAAAACTCTCTTTCAAAATTGATGGAGAAATAAGATGCTTTCATGATAAAGAGCACCTCAGGAACTTCATGAATACCAAACCGGCACTCCAAACAATTTTAGACAATACCCTAGGAAAAGACAATGAGGATCACAACCCCAGGAAACCCAGCAGAATGAATTCACTGGGCTTGACCAATTAAACGCAAATGGGGAAAATCCAACAAAAAGAAAAAGTCATGACAAGGCTTTTAAAACTTTTGACTTCATCTCCCTAATGAGTGTATAATTCAATCTTATTATTGTACTGATTAATATTTTTCTGATTCTAGAATTGCACACCATTCCTTGTGTTATACTGGCTATCATCTTCTTATGTCTACATTTTAATTGCATTATCTATTAATGAGCTCTAAGAATTCTTTATACATTCTGCTCATGGGTTATATGCATTGTAAATATCTTTTGTTTAAGGACTACTTTTCATTTTAATGATGTCATTTAAAGCTCTAAATTTTGATGGAATCTCATCATTTTTTTTTCTTTTTTCCATCATGGTTTTTGTATCCTAGGTAGTTCTTGCCTACCATGAATTCATAAATATTTTCCCTTATAATTTCTTATTAAAGTTTTATACTTTTAGGCTTTCTTATTTAGGTTCATCGATCCCTTCAAGTTATTTTCTTGTACGGAAAAAAAGGGTTGAGGTTAATTTTTTATATACAGAGACCAGGTGTTCTAGTGCTGTTTGCTGAAGACACTGTCTCTTCCTCGGCTCTTGAATTGAGTTTATATTCTATAAAATGCTAATGTTAAATAATCTTTCAAAACTCAGTGGACCATATATGTGTGGTTCTATTTCTAGATTCTCTGTTTTATTCCAATGATCTATATGTCTTTCCTCACACCAACACTGCCTTGATTACTGTAGCTTTAGAAGAAATCTTAAAATTGGGTGCTAAATGTCTTCCAACACTTTTTGTTTTTGTTTTTGTTTTTGGCTTTTCTGGGTCCTTTGTACTCCTACATAACTTTTAAATTTCAATATCCAGTTCTTCATTTACAGCAAGTATACACAGACCTGAATTTTTATATATACCTTGTGTTTTCTAATCCTGCTAAATTCAAGTACAAGTTCTAGGGGCTCCTAGAGATTTCTTAGTATTTTCTCTGTAGATGATCATTTCATCTACATATAAAGATTTTGCTTCTGCCATGCCAATCCTATCCTAGTTGTGTCATTTTATTGCCAGACTATTTTGGTTTAGACTTCTGTTGCAAAGTCTAATGGACAGATGAAGAGTAGGCATATATGCCCTTGTTCCCCACTTTAGGGAGAAAGCATTGTATCTTCTCCATTCATAGAAGGAGTTTTTGTTGGGAGTATGGAGTACATGTCTTTGATCTGTTGAGAAGGTTCTGTTCTACTCCTAGTCTCCTGATAGCTTTTACCATGAACAGCTGTAGAATTTAGTCCAATACTCTTTCTCCAACTAGTGACAGGATCATATGACTTTCTCCTTTCCTCTGTTAAAATGATGACTTTTGGGGGTGGATCTTCCAATGCTGAACCAACACTGCCATCCCTATAATAAAACCACTTTCTACATACTGACAGATCTGACTTCTAAGAGTTTGTTTTGTTAAACAAATTTCTATCTATGTTCATACATTTTTCTTCTATTATCTTTATCCAGTTTTAGGATTAGCACAATGTTGATTTCCTAAAATGAGGGGAGAAGTGTTCCTTCTTTTTTCTGCTTTAAATATTTGATATAATTTATCAGTTAAAATGTTTATGAGCCTGCTGTTGTCATATAGGTAGGTTTTCAAGCTAGGAATATACTTTCTTTAATAGGTGCTATTCAAATTTTATATTTCCTCCAGAGTTAGTTTCATTAATTTGTCTTCTAAGTTACTTCTTAGAAGTTGTCAAATTTATTTCAAAAAAGATTTTTGTAATATGCTTTCTATATCCTTTTAAATTCTGTCAAATCTGTGGTAATGTCTCCTAGATCTTAATATTGTAATTTAAAAAATGTATAACTGATATTGTGTAACAGGAAGAAAAGGTCTAAGAGAGCAGGGGAATTGGGAGTGGTAGGGGAAGGGAAAAAAGGGAAAGGAAAAAATATGAGAAGAGGAAAAAAATGGAAACAAGGCCTTTGCAAATAGGGAAGGGTGGAGGGGGTGAAGGGAGGGCAATAGAAGGGGAAAAAAAAATAAGAACCAAGATACTCATGTAATGGTACAAGATCCCAATGATGAATGTAACTGTATTTTATACCTAAAATGTACCAATAAAGTTAATGGGGAAAAAATAAAAAATAAAAACATTAAATGATTTTCAAAAATTGTTAGGTAATATTAATTGGATCTGTCCTGCTTTAGGCATTGTTACTGACGATCTAACAAGTTTGTTTAATACTCTTGAAGGGGATCCAGGTTTAAACAGCCCCAAAAATCGTACTCCAAAAGGTAAAAAACAAACCAAAAAAAGAGTTATAATTGGTAGAACAAGCTTTTAAAAATAAAATGCTAACAAGATTTGATCCAGAATTGGCTATAGGGCTCATGATCCTTCCCACTAAATTATATCCTACTGCAGTTTTGATTCAAGATCAAAAAATTTTAGAATGGATACATTCTAAACATAAATGTTCTTCTCCTCATTCATATGTTTGTATAATTGGTAAATTAATTTTAGGAAGAAAAACCAGAAGCAGACAAATGTTAGAAAAAGAACCAGATAATGTTATTTTACCATTTACCAAAGAACAAAAGGTTATATTAACCCCATATCATATGGCACAACAAAATGGATTATTTGCTGTCTTAGCTCTGTTACAATGGAAGCGGAAGCCTGATGTAGCTATTAATATTGTTGCAGATTCAATGTATGTGGTTAATTTGATTGAACAATTAGAAACTGCTGTTATATGCACCTCTTCATCCATAATACAATTTCTAACTAAAGAAATTCAAGCCTTGATCAGAAAAAGACAACAGCCTATCTATAGTACTCATATAAGGGCACATTCCAATTTGCCTGGACCTTTAAATTTTGGCAATGATCAAGCAGATAGATTGACACATCCTAATAAAAATTTAATTTATTTCAACAATGCTCAACATGAACATGATATTTACATACTAATGCAGGAAGGCTACATCAGAGATATAAAAATCCATACTCCCAAGCCCATAAAATTATTAGATCATGTCCAATTTGTTATCCACTACACTTAAAACAAGGGCCAATGGGAATTAATCCAAGAGGTTTAAAACCACATCAAATTTGGCAGATGGATATTACTCATTATCCTCCATTTGGCAAATTCTGTTATTTACATGTATACATTGATACTTATTCCAAATTCATAATAGGCCTCTGCTCATATAGGAGAATCAACTAAACATTATTGTTCATTTATTAGAATGTTTTTCTATAATGGGAGTTCCTGGACCTATAAAAACAGATAATGGACCTGCGTATACTAGCTTAAAATTTAAAATATTTTTACAAGAATATCATACTGAACATGGCATTACTGGCATTCCTTATAATCCTCAGGGACAGGCACTTGTAGAATGAGCTCATCATATGTTAAAATTACAATTAAATAAAATAAAAAAGGGGGAATGTGGGGAAAAGGAATACAGGAAAAAGGAAATTGCTTCCTTAAGTGAAGAACAAAATGTAACCTATAAGAAATTTATGAAACAATTAATACAAACACCACATCAACTTTTACATATTACTTTATTTACATTAAATTTTTAAAATTTACCACAAGGAGACATTGAATCTCGGCCTGAAAAACATTTTAAAAAATTGACTCAAAATCACTTCAAGCAGTCTGGGTAAAATTAGATCATGATAATTGGACATCAGGACAAATGCTTGCAAAGGGGAAGGGATATGCTTGTGTTTCCACAGATGGCGGAGTGACCCAGGTCTGGCTTCCTGAATGAAAAATTGGATTCCCGAGTCAAGACAATGGCCTGGGCGGTGGGTCTCCAGAAACAGGTAGTGCTTGGACAACCTTTAAGCACTATTTCAGAAAGATTGGAAAAAGAGGTTGTTCAAAAAATTAAAAAGCTCTCTCTTAAACCAAAGAAAAAAAGAAAGAAAAAGTCTCATGCTAAATACCATTCCAAACTCCCTGACTGAGATATGTTAACTAACCTAGTAACAAAGGCTCGAGACTGCATGTCATCTATGGGCCCAGCCTCCCCTGAGCCTAGACGCTCAGTACTTTTCTTCCTTACTATGATATCTCTATCAAATTCATCCACTGCTCAGGTAGGTGTAAGTATGTCGGACTGTGATTATTTAGCCCCTCAAAATGATACTAGTACTATTGTAATTAAAGATCGGATAAATGTAAAACCTATAATATATATTCATGATTCCTTTTGGACTCTCCCTCTCTAGTCTAACAAAATGTTCTTAGATTCAAACAAAAACTTTTATAAAGTCCAAGAAGTAAAAAGGGAAACTGATAGATTATTTTTGTTGGGAATAATAATGTTTGCTATATTGACCCGTAATTCAATATTTATTATGATCATTATTTTTAAGTCATTGTTTTCTGGAACATCAGCAATATTACCCCCAAAACATTTAGATCTTGCTGGTAATGTTTGGATTCAGCTGGCACAATCACTTAATTTGTCTGAGTTTTGTTTAAATGTAGATGTAAATTTACATTCTGTATTAGGGAGTTGTCTCATCCCAGTGTGCACTCCTTTGAGTCTGATACAACCTTATACCCTGTTTAAAGATATCCCAGAAAAAAATCTTACATATGAAGATAGTTACAATTTGGGGACTCCTTCTTATTTTAAACCAAAAAATGCTATTAAGTTTTATACACATCAGATGATTATGTTAAACAACACACAATGTGCTATATATAAAAATTGTACCACAAAATGTCTAAGATTACAAAAGTTAGAAAAAGTGACCTGTTATGAGGAACAAGAAATCATATATAATGATGGTCATATACCTTTACCATCAGGATGGTTTTATACATGTGAAGGAGTAACGTTTAATTATATCCCTGCTTACTTGTCTGAGACTCGGTGCTGCCTAAGTCACTTAGCCATAATATTGCCAGATCAAACTGATTTGATAGTGCCCAAAAGAATTAAACTTTGGTCACCCTATACTGATCCAGGATGTGATGATGATGTAGATGCTCAAGTAACACCTATGATAGCATCTGTGCTTGCGCAGGCTGCCATAGGAATTCATGCAGAAAAGGCAGTACAAAAATTGGCCTGCAAGGTGGTCAAAGGTTTAAATGCTGCCTCATCTGCCTTGGCATTAATTAATCAGGAGTTACAAGAACACCGACAGGCTATACTAGACAGCAGGGCCACAATAGATTACTTACTCTTGTTCCATCATCAAGGATGTGAAAAACTAAAAAATATGTGCTGTTTTAATATGACTGACAATAGCCCAGGGATTCAGGAAAAAATAAAACAATTAGAAGAATTGACAGAGAAAATACATAATGAAAAATTAGGATGGGATTTGTTTCAATGGTTAACTCAATGGTTGCCTAATATGCAATGGTTAAAACAGCTTTTTCTTATAGTCATAATTGTTATCATATGTTTGTTGTTATCGTGCTGTGGCATACAATGCCTACCTTACTGTGTGGGATTGTGCCCCCAAAAAGGAATTACTTATATGCTAAAACAAAAACAGAAACCATCTCTGTTCCCTTTATACAATGATTGATAAATTTAAAGATGATTTTTTTCAATATTATTTCCTCTTTTACTATATTTCTTTCTGTTTTATAAAATTATAGAAGGACCAGACAGCAAATTGAGCCGGCATAAGATGTCTCCCTTCCTGGCCTGTCAAGATACTGTCTCTTGATCTTCTCGATGTTAGAATCAAGAATTTAGCCTACATAAAATAAAAAAGGGGGAATTGTCGGAAATGGTAGAATTCAGCTATCTAGTTGTAAGAATAGATCACAAGAAGTTTGTTAAGTAAGAGAATTAAGTCATTTCTGGGAAATTCCACAAGTCTGTTTGTTAAAAGAGTGCCAGAAAACTTTGAGACCTTGTAAAAGTCTCACAGGAGAAAAACAGGTTTTCCTAGTTTTCTTATTTACCATTTTGTGGGATCAGAGGACCTCCACCCAATGACTCTATGGGTGGTAAGAGAGGTACTCACTATGCACATCTGTGATGTTTATGGTGGGTCAGTGGGCTTGATTTTTGGCTAAAGTCCTCCTGCTCTCTTGATACTATCTGATAAGAAGAGGGCTGCAGTGTGCTCTTTGATGTACGGGATTGGTGAATGGAAACAGGGGACTTGTGAATTCTCCTGTAGTTTTTATGAGTCACTTAACTGGTTATCATCAGAGGTAAAAATCAGAAAGACAATAGCCAGAATAACTAAGCTGCTTTCCTACATGTATTAAAAAAAAAAGCCTTGCTTCTTTCCTTTGTGATTGTGGAATAGTGGCAGAGGAATTAAACTGCTGTTCATCCCCCAGGCTGTCTCCTTTTCTTTCTTTAAAAGTTGGTGCTTTCCGGGGTCTACGGTTTCCCTCTAGAGAAACCAACAACAAACTTGGAGAAATGTTAAAATAATTATGCTATGAAATGTGAGTGCTCATTGTTTCAGAAATATACTAGGCCAAGAGAAAGAAAAATAAAGCTTGGATATTGAGGATTTGCATTTATTTAAAAAATGATTAAATGTAAATGTGAAATGAGGCACACTTTAAAGCAAATGCATCCTCTTTCTGTGTGTCCATGTGAAGCTTACCGAAATCCAGAATTTATCTGAATACAAAGGAAAATCTTCTCCACTGCCAAGGCAGAAATTCAGATTAAGAAGTTGAAAATAAAATGGATAAGAGGAGAACATAAATTTCAAAATGGTGAAATTTGAACAAGACAGAATAATAAATATAATCAAAATCTGTATCTCTGAAAATATCTACTAACTAGATCAAACCCTGGGCCGGGGATTTAGCTCAGTGGTTCTGCTGCTTGCTCTGCAAATGCAAGGACCCAAGTTCAATCCCTGGTACCAAAAAAAACAAAAACCAAAAATGAAACCCTGATTTGGACAGCAAAATAATACAATGAGAAAAAACCCTTTTAAAAATTGTTAAGAATACTAAATGGACATTTATTAAGAGTATTTTGTGACAATAAAATAGAATTGTAGGAAAAATGTAGTACCCTAGAAACATATACACATATATATGTGCATTACCCAGAGTGAATTCAAATAGACCAGTTGTGTTAAAATTCATAGTGGAGACAATGACCTGCTAGGCATCATCTTTAGGGAAGCAGGGGACAATGACCAGCAGACCTCGAGACACCCATGGCTTATCTGACTGTGAGATTCTTGGGATGTCATCTCAAGTTTGTCATTTGCTTTCCCCTACCTTACAGGCATCATTAGGATAAAGGAGTGGCTGTGAGTGGAGGAATGAGGGGCTGGAGCCTCTGTCTGAGCCCAGGAGAGAGGGGACGCCTCCTTTGTGCTCCTGACCCTTCAGAGAGCCTCAGAACAGCAGGGAGTCAGCAGTGCAGCCTGGAGGAAGCCCCAGACCCTGTGAGGCACCAGGCATCCTGGTCACATGTACTGGGAGATGAGGGTCTGTGCAGCCAGAATATCATGGAGCAGAGTGGATGGGCCAGGAACCCAAGCCCTAAGTTGGGGCACCGCCTATGGCTGACCTACCAGGCCTTGTTCCTGGAGCTGGACCCACTACTTCTTTCTCGCTTACTGGGGGGTGAAGGAGGATGAACTGCAAAGAGTCACAGTCAGCTTAACGAGTGGGCATCCAGGGGGCTCATGCCTCTTAGGAGGCAGAGGAGTCCCCGCATCTGGCTCATGTTGCTTTTATTCACCCAAACACAGGTATGAGCAATCAAAGTAGCACAAGAGTCACCTGCTTTCCAATACCCATTATACCTGCTCTGGTAAAGAACTTAAACTCAGCTGTCTTAACTCTTCTCTAGAACCTGCAGTGTGCAGTCACCCCTGAGCTCAGGCTTTCTCCTTTGTGCTCACAGAGGAAGCCAGTTAGGCCTCAGCTCTCCTCTGGTCTCCGGAGCAGAGGAGCAAGATGGCCTCTGAAACACTGTCCTTATCTCTGTAAGACCATGGGCCTTACCAAACGCTCCAAGGAGCTGACTACAGCAAAGATCACCCAGGAGGGAGCACACTGGACAAGTTGTGAAAGTAAAACAGACCTTTATTAGTCTGGCCAGATGGCACCCTCCAAGCAATGATCTTAGAGAGGTGGCTGGCTCAGAGCCTGAGGTCCTTTTATAGGAGATGCTAGAGGGAAGTTGGCAAGCAGAAATACAGGAGCAAAACACAGAAGGAATTTTTACAGGTTGTTCTTAAGATAACATGTTCTGTTATCAAGTTGGGTAAGCATGATGGAACACTGTGGACTCAACAGACCTTCCTGGTGCAACAAGTACATTCCTGGAACTCGATGTCCCCCTGGTGATCCATAACAGAAGCAGACAAGTTGGGGCCCTATTACAAAATGGAGTAACTGGTGTTCAGTCTCACATTCCCCACTGATTTTTTCCATGGCTGTGTAATCTTACACAGCATTATCTTGATATTTTTGTCTCCATCTCTGCCCTTCCTCGTCTAGCTCACTTAAAGGATGATATTTGGCCTGTTAATTCAGAATCATTAGGTGAACAGATCCTATCCAGGCCCTTACATAGGCCATAAGCTTATTAATAATGCATGGGCTGAAAGTCAAAGCTAGTAACAAGATTAACAGGGGTCCAGCAAGGACAGAAAAAAGGGTAGTCATCCAGGGAGACCAGTTAAACATTGACTGGAACCATCCCTCCTGTTTTTTCAATCTATTATAATTTTCTTGTAGGAGTTTATTTATGGTGGCCAGGGTTTCTCTTATTATTCCAGATTTAGTAGCATAATAGCAACATTGCTCTCCTAGGGCTGTACATAGCCCTCCCTCTTTCATAAACCTGAGGTCGAGTCCTCGGCAATTTTGAAGGACCATCTCAGCCAGAGAATCAACCTGTTTTTCCAAATGAGACACTGACTTGGTAAGTAGGCCTAAGTCTATTTTTACCTGTTGAGCAAGGGTCTTGAAAGTGGAGTCTTGCAGTCCTATTGCAGTTGCGCCAAGAGCTGCTGATCCCACAATGCCTGCTGCAGTTAACACAGGAATCAATGCTGGGTGGCGCTTCTCTCGGGTTTATGTTCTCTTAGCTAGGTATTCCCAACCCTGGTCTTCTCCATATATAGTGACTTGGGGTAAAATGTGGACCATTACGCATACATTAAGTTCCTGATTGAGGACTGTCATGGACAAACAAGGAGTTACTGTCCAGATAAGAAGATGTAACACTTGGAATTTTTAACACATAACCCTTTTCCTTTTATATCCCCAATTGACAACCTCAGTTGTTTTCAATCACACTCATTCTGGTCAGCTTCTGAGAAGGTGCTGTTTACTGTCAACCCTACATAATACGGGGGATGTGGACTCAAACACAGCCAACACCTTTGGGTAAGATTGGAGCTAGACACATTCAACAGGGTGTACATGCCATCCAGGGTTTTTAGGTATGGTTGAATTGGAGATTCAGGAGTAGCTAATGACACATTATAGGTTTCTTTTGTCTTTTTTTTCCTTGGGGGCCTGAGACCCTATAGATGTTGCCTACCATTTTAGGCAGTACTATTACTGGGCTATGCTGGATGAAGAGGTCAGTCATGGGGTCCTTTCCCCCCACATAGAGTGCCACCATCCAGGATTTTCCTTTTTCCCAATCTTTATATGGATTTTGTCATTGTTTTAAGGTTAGCTTGATGGGATTACATTTTCCTTTGGAACATAAACCACTTGGTGTTTGTTGTTCTAAGGCCAAATACACATCATTTTTCCATGGGACAATAGATTCGCAACCCCAATGATAACAGTGGTTTCCTGTTCCCCCATTGCACCTTTTATTTTTTCCTATGGGGCAGGCATAAATATCTATGTCTTAGAGGTTTTTTCCAACTTATCATCTGTCCCACACCTCCCTCCATGGCCCCCTTTACCCGTCTTTCCAGATGAAACTTTACCCTTTGAACCAGCCCCCCCACACACCACTAATGATTGAAAGCCCCAGAGCACACAGGTCTATAATAAAATGGGGCTATCAGTAGTAATGGTGGCAATGTGAGCTCCCGCTAAGGCATTTTTTAGGGACCAAGTCCAGTTCTGGGGAGTGTGGCTGGACACCACCAGCTGGCATCCAGATCCCTGTTCCATTGGGGCTGGTAAGAACAGTACCCCCAAGAAACCCCATATTGTCCAAACTAGTCTTTGATTGATCTTATCTTGAGGGGGTCCTTTGTGTTCTGGTCAATCTGCCATGTTGACATCGCTTCCTCCGGGGTGCCACCTTTAAATGGCTGTGGTGGATCCAGGCAGAGTGTCCAGCTACCTTCACTGCTGAGGGAGACACCAGAACAATGGGAAATGGTCCCTTCCAGCAGGGTTCTAGGGTCTTGGAGTCAAACCTGTGAATGAAAACCAAATCTCTCGGCTTATAGGGTAAGGGTTGCAAAGGTTTTTCACTAGGACTAGGCATAGTTTTTCTCCATTTGTCATGTAGCTCTGATTGAAGCTGATGGACTGCTTTTAGGGACTTAAGGAGTTGGAGGTGGGAAAGTTTTTCCTTCAACTCCAAATCAACCAGAGGGACGATCGGGGGAGATCACCCATAAATGATCTGGTAGGGTGACAGATTTAGGGGCAGCTTAGGGATACACTGGGTATGAAGGAGGGCAAAGGGGAGAAGTTCTACCCAACCTTGTTCAGTCTCCAGGCATAATTTAGTTAGTACCTCTTTTAAGGTTCAATTTGCTCTTTCTACTTGTCCTGAACTCTGAGGCCTATAGGCACAATGCAAATTCCATTTTATCCCTAAACCTTTACTGATGAATTGAGATAATTTAGCCGTAAAGCCTGGGCCATTGTCAGACCCCAGGGCTAAGGGCAAGACAAAACAAGGAATTATTTCTGTCAAGAGCCTTTTGACAGTTACCTCGGCTGTCTCTCTCTTAGTAGGAAAGGCTTCTATCCATCCTGAAAAAGTATCTACAAAGACTAATAAGTACTTGAACCCATACATGCTGGGTTTCATTTTGGGAAAATCCAATTCCCAATGTTCTCCTGGAGTTAATCCTCTATGTCGGACCCCGGGAGGTCCGGTCACCTGGTTTGCGTTTACCTTGATACAGGTGGGGCATCGTCTCACTAGGTCTTCGGCCTTTTGTGCCATTCCCTTGCTGACAAAATGGGGTTGCAGAGTGGCCATCATTCTTTTCTCACCAAGGTGGTGGACCCATGCAGTTCTTGTAGCAGCGTGTCTGCTACAGCAGCTGGGAGCACCACCTTTCCGTCCTTGGTCGTCCACCATCCATGATTACCTTGGGTCCACCACTTTTTGGTCATTTCCACCGTTTCTTCATCTGTGTACTCTGGTTTCTCTGGCAGCACTGGTGCGGGGAGCAGAACCATCTGTTTTCCCACAGATTTTTGGGCAGCCTGTTTCGCTGCCAGATCAGCTGCATTATTACCAATCACCCCAGGGCTAGCCCCCTTTTGATGCCCATGGACATGGATGATAGCAACCCCTCGGGGCAGCCAAATGGCTTGTAACAATGTCAATATCTGTTGTATTTTTAATTGTCTTTCCTTCAGTGGTCAGTAGCCCTCTGTTTTGATAAATCTCCCCATGCACATGGGCAGTGGCAAAAGCATAATGGCTGTCAGTGAAAATATTTATCCTTTTACCTTTACCTACTTTCAGAGCCTTGGTCGAAGCAATCAACTCAGCCTTTTGTGCTGATGTCCTTTGGGGCAGCACTTGTTCCCATTCGACCTGTTGGTCCTGGTTGACCACTGCTGTCCTGGCATATCACACTCCATCATGGACGAAGCTGCACCCATCAGTATACAATGTGACCTCCACCTGGGGGAGGGCCTGGTCCATTAAATCTGGATGCCTTCCCCATAAATTTTCAAGCTTCTCAAGGCAATCATGGATGGGCGTTTGTTCATCTGACTCTGAGAGTAAGGTAGCCGGGTTCAGGCTAGCGGTGGTGGCAAACTTGATGTGCAGCTGCTCAATAGGAGTCCTTGGTATTGCAACAATCTGGCATTGGATAGCCACTTGCCAGGGGAGCTGTTTGATAAGGGCTCAATGGCATGGGGAGTGACTAAAGTCAAATCCTGTCCAAATGTCAGTTTGTCAGCCTCTCGGGTTAGAACAGCTGCTGCTGCTACAGTCCTTAGACAGGTGGGCCACCCTCGGGCCACTGGGTTTAGCTTTTATGAGAGGTACGCCACCAGCCACTTCCATGGTCCCAAAGACTGAGTTATCACTCCCTTAGCTACCCCATTCTTCTCTGCTATATATAGAGTGAAGGGCTTGGTTATATCTGGCAATGCCAGGGTTGGTGCCAATGCAAGCATAGTTTTAAGCAGTTGGAATGCCTGCTGGCAAGCCTCAGTCCATTTGAGGGGCATATCTCCCCCTGCAGTGGCTTCATGCAAGGGTTTGGCAGTTTCAGTAAAGCCAGAGATCCAAATTCTGCAATACGCAATCACCCCTAGGAATTCACACACCTGTTTCTTTGAGCTTGGTTCTGGAATCTGGAGAATTGCTGATACCCGTGATTCTGCCAGCCTCCTCTTCCCTTCCTCAAGAATATAGCCCAAGTAGGTTACTTTGGTCTGGCAAAGCTGAGCTTTTTTCCAGGACACTCAATATCCCAGGTCTTGGAGAACTTCCAAGAGGCCTTCGGTGGCCACAAGACATTCTTCATTGGTTGAAGTTGCCACTAGGAAATCATCTACATATTAAAGAATAGTTGCAAGGGGAAAAACTCTCCTTACCACTCATAAATCTTTGCGGAGAGCTTCCCCAAACAGAATGGGGGAGTTCTTGAATCCCTGTGGCAGCTGGGTCCATGTCAGCTGTCCAGTAGTCCCAGTGTCTGGGTCTGTCCATTCGAAGGCAAAGAGGGGTTGGCTCACTGGTGCCAGAGGTATGCTGAAAAATGCATCTTTGAGGTCTAGTACTGAATACCACACATGGGCAGGAGGGATGAGACTCAGCAGAGTATAGGGGTTTGGTACTGTTGGTTGGATGGTCCCCACCTAGCTGTTCACCTCCCGCAAATCCTGTACCAGTCTGAAGTCTGAGGTGCCAGGCTTCCTCACAGGAAGCAGGGGTGTATTCCAGGCTGACTGGCAAGGGACCAAGATGCCGGCCTCTTGGAGTCAGTGGATGTGCTTAGAGATTCCCACCTTGGTCTCCAGCCAGAGGGGGTATTGTTGCACCTGAATGGGTGCAGCAGAAGCCAGCAAATGGACCACCACTGGGGCATGGTGGTTGGCCAGCCCAGGTGGATTGGTTTCAGCCCATACCCTGGGAAACTTTTTCTGAAAGTAGTCCCATTTTTGTTCGGGGTCTCTGCACCCTCCTTTAGCAATCTAAATTCATCTTCTAGGGGAACCGTCACCATAATGGTGGAGGGTGGCTTAAGTTCGAAGGACCCTCTTTCAGGCTCAAAGAAAATAATAGCCCCCAACTTTTGTAGCAAGTCTCTTCCCAGCAATGGGTATGGGAACTCAGGGATAGCTAAGAAGGAATGGGAGAAGGTGACTTTTTCTAGATTCACAGTCCATCTAGTGGTCCAAGGGTAGGAGGCTGCTTTTCCAGTGGCTCCAGTAATGGAGGTTTTTGAGGAAGTGAGGAGTCCAAGGGGGGTCTTCAAGACAGAGTGGGCTGCACCAGTGTCCACAAGGAACTGAACATCTGTTCCCTCTATCTCCAAAGTCACCATAGGCTCACTAGGGTTGAGCAGCCATGAGCCTTGGCCCGATCAATCTTCTTCATCTACTAAGAGGATTCCACCTTTTTTCCTTTTGGGCCTCCTTTTTTCTTTTTCTTTTTAGCTTTTCACAGTCCTTTTAGAAATGGGCCTTTTCCTTACAATAGGCACATTGATCTTTCTCTAATAGGGGTCAAATCTTTCCCTTGTTCCCTCCCTTATTTCCGGGTCTTTCTTTCTGGACAAATCCTCCATTGGCCAAGGCGGCTATGGTCACTTTTCCCAGCCTCTTGGCCATCCTCTCTTCTGGGGGATCTCTGTTGTTAAATGCCTTCATGGCTACACTCATCAACTTTTCTCTATTCTCTCACTCAAATCCCTCTAGTCTTTGCAGCTTCTTTCTAATGTCTGGGGCCGAATGGGTAACAAATGCCAAATTTATTGCCTGCTGATTTGCAGGGGCGTCTGGATCGATTGGAGTATATGTACGGTATGCTTCCAACAGATGCTCCAAAAGGGCAGAAGGGGATTCCTCTGATCCTTGAAAGACCTCACTTACCTTGCTCAAATTGGTAGGCTTCTGAGCGGCTCCCCTCAGGCCAGCCAGGAGATGCTGGCGATAGTTCTGGAGAGCTTCTCTCCTGCCCGAGGTATTAGTTTGCCAGCAGGGTCGGGTGGATGGGAGTTGTGCTTCAAGACGGGCTCGCTGTTGGTCATCTAGGGGGGCTTCAGGTCCACCTAGTACCGACCTCACAGCTTATCCCTGGATCCTTTACCTCTCCTCTGAGGTAAAAAGGGCCTGGAGGAGTTGTTGGCAATCATACCAAGTAGGATCATGGGCATGGAAGATAGACTCTAGGAGGGATATTAGGGTTTGAGGCTTCTCTCAGAAGGGAGGATTT
This sequence comes from Heterocephalus glaber, assembly GCF_053883595.1. Classification (NCBI taxonomy): domain Eukaryota; kingdom Metazoa; phylum Chordata; class Mammalia; order Rodentia; family Bathyergidae; genus Heterocephalus; species Heterocephalus glaber. Next base: position 175,773 of record NW_028258400.1, read on the forward strand.
TGATGTTTCCAATTATGTAAGTCACTGGTAGTGAAAGGGATATAAACATAGTGACCTTGTTCTGGCTCCCGAAGGGGCAAGAGAGGGGCCGAACAAGTTTCCCCAGTGGGGACCTCGCAAGGTTCATACACAGCCCCATCTTGCATGTGTGGAGGAGAAGTCACAGAGTCTGGGGACTGGGGCCCCTCAGGGAGAGGATACAGGGGAGTAGGAGCCAAATGTTGAACAGATGGAGGAAGGGAAGGATTTCAGGGTCTAGAGCAGGAGACATCTGAGGGGGTGGAGGATTCCACATAGGGTGGAGGCCCTCCCAAGGGGTCTAGGGGGTCAGGTTCCTGTGAGAGTACCGGCTTGGGAGCCTGGGTCTTAAGTACCTGTGGTCCTTTTGGGGCAGTGACTAAAATGCAAGTGTCTGTTTGAAGGGAACAGTGCTGCAGCCAAGCTGGAGGTTCCTTACAAGCCCGAACCCAGATGCCTATGTAGGGAAATTGGTCTGGGTGGCCAGGGCAACTGGTGATCTTGCCCCAAACCACCTGGCAAATACTGAGGTCTAAAGTCCCTTTGGCTGGCTATCCCACCCTGAAGGCTGGCCATTCCAGTTGGCACAGGGAGTGGAGTCTTTTGGGAGAAAATTTTACCCCTTATTCATCTTCTTGTTCTGGGGAAAAAGCCAATTTAAAATTAGTGAGAAAGTAGTCAAGCGGAGTGGACCCAGTAGAACAAGTTCCTCCCATTACTTTGCTCCTGATAGGATTGGAAAGGAAAAAAAATGTAAAATCAGACACACAACAAACAAAACACTAACATACAAAAGACAAGATGAATGGGCCCCATGAAAAAATGAAACTAAATCTTCCCTTGTTCCTCATCAGGAACCTCAGGGTCAGGGGAGGCTTCCCAGCTCATCAGCCACCTCACTTCTGACTTAACAAATGGTTGCAACTGGCTGAAAGCTTACCTCCAGAGGTTTTCTGAGGTCTGTGCCTGAGAGTCTCCTGCTGGATCCCACCACGAAGTCTCGGCCAAACCAGGGGTTGCTACCCGGGGATCTCACTGGGGCCTCCAGAATGCAAGACTGTGGGCCTCACCAAACACTCCAAGGAGCTGACTACAGCAAAGATCACCCAGGAGGGAGCACACTGGACAAGTTGTGAAAGTAAAACAGACCTTTATTAGTCTGGCCAGACGGCACCCTCCAAGTAATGAGCTTAGAGAGGCAGCCGGCTCAGAGCCTGAGGTCCTTTTATAGGAGATGCTAGAGGGAAGTTGGCAAGCAGAAATACAGGAGCAAAACACAGAAGGATTTTTTACAGGTTGTTCTTAAGATAACATGTTCTGTTATGAAGTTGGGTAAGCATGACGGAACACTGTGCACTCAACAGACCTTCCTGGTGCAACAACAAGTACATTCCTGCAACTCAGTGTCCCCCTGGTGATCCATAACAGAAGCAGACAAGTTGGGGCCCTATTACAAAATGGAGTAACTGGTGTTCAGTCTCACAATCTCCATCAGAAATGTCAGCTTCAGTAATCTTCCTGATCATATATAAATGTGGAGATGGATGTCCCCATTTACTTTGGCACATCTATCCTTCTAATAAAGGTCCTGCAGGACAGAATTCATGGGCTACTCTTCCTGATTAAGGCCAACCAGGCATCTGTCTCTGGCAAAGAGAGAACAAAGTTAATTATTGTTGTGCCAACAAATAGACAGTGAGTTAAAAGTTTGAACGCCAAGCTTTTATTTCGCCAGCCAGGGTCCAATCTCAAGGACGCAGCCCCAGAGAAGGAGCCCAGACTTCTTTCAGCTGCAGTTTTTAAGCAGTTTCAGAACCAGGAAGTCCTCTCTCCTCTCCCCCCTCCCCTCTGGGTGGTTGACAGGCGCAGTCACAGAAGCAGAACGGCCCTTACAGGAACGGCACATTTTGCAGTTTTTCTCGGAACACTTATCTTGACAACAACACTTATCTTGATAAACTACCTGGGGATTCAGGCAGAGGTCAGTGCCATGCATAAATGGAGATTTTACTGAAAATGGAGGCACAGAGGCTAACGTGACTCAGGCCTCACGTTATGACCTTGGGAAAGTGTTTCTCAGCCCAATTTATTAAACAGCAATGAACACCTACATTGCAGAATCGGAACTGAAAACCATACAACTTCTAACACTTGGCAAGAATTCAACAGATGACAGAAACTTAGCATTTCCTGTGATGCTTACCTAGTAAATCATTAAGACTGAAATTGCCAAGGGGTCTGGCCCAGGAGGGGGCGGGACGCGCTTAAGAGTGGAGGGCCAGTGCAGACTGGTGAGGCAGCAAGGTCGCATGGGAGGGGTCCCAGCTCTCCACCTGGGTCTTCTGTCTGTGCGTCACCACCTCAGAAAACAGGCAGGATGGCTGCAAACAAGAGCAAGGGCCAGAGCAGCTTGGCCCTGCACAAAGTGATCATGGTCGGCAGTGGAGTGTCGGCAAGTTGGCCCTGGTGCTTCAGTTCATGTGTGACGAGTTTGTAGAAGACTATGAACCTACCGAAGCTGACAGTTACAGAAAGAAAGTGGTTCTTGATGGCAAAGAAGTCCAGATCGATATTCTGGACACAGCTGGACAAGAAGACTATGCCGCCATTCGAGACAACTACTTCTGGAGTGGGGAAGGATTTCTGGTTGTGTTTTCAATCACAGAACACGAATCCTTCACAGCGACTGCTGAGTTCAGGGAACAGATCCTCCGAGTGAAGGCTGAAGAGGATAAAATTCCATTGCAGGTCGTGGGAAACAAGTCTGACTTGGAGGAGCGGAGGCAGGTACCCGTCGAGGAGCCCAGGAGCAAAGCAGAAGAGAGGGGCGTGCAGTATGTGGCGACATCAGCCAACATGAGGACCAATGTGGACAAGGAGTTCTTCGACCTTATGAGAGAAATCAGGGCAAAGAAGATGTCAGAAAACAAAGACAAGAATGGCAAGAAAAGCAACAAGAATAAGGAAAGCTTAAAGAAAGACGCTGCCTGCTGTGAAGACCAAGCTGGTGGTGGGGCCCATTGCTCGGAGGACATGGGGCTGGGCCAGGAGCTGGGGCTGTGCTTGACCTCTAGTTGTACTTCCTGCTCTCCCCAACCTGTTCACCCGCACTTCTGTACATGGTGAAAGCACTTGTGAATCAGTGGCTGGCAGAAGAAATAAGCCCTTGTCCATGCAGTGGACTGGCTGCTTTGTCAGGACCCTCCTCGGAGCTTCTGCTCTCCTTCCCTCTTTCCCTCCCTCCAGACAGTGTAGGTATACAGTGCTGTAGGCAGGAGACAATCAAGGATTTTTTTTAAAGTACTGTAATAATACCTTATTTTTCTCTAGTTTTATAACTTTGCCATCTTTTGTTTTGAAATAAAGTTGTCTGTTTAGTAGGTTTTTGAAGAGGACTCTCTGACCCTTTATTGATTTAACAATAGCACTCAGAAAAAAATCCAGCAAATTCTAGTGACACTTGACAAGTCCCAAAACTTTTTAGATAAGTTTCTTGGCAGTTCCCGGAGAATCTGAAGCATAGCTAGGAAAATGAACTTGAATTAGCCCAAATAGATCAACACCAGAATCTAGTTGTAAGTTATTCTCTTCATATTTAGATATTGGCCAGTTACAGTCTGCATTGGCCCTTTTCCTCCTCAGTCTCCTGATGTTGTGTAGGAAATGATTTCAGGGTGGTGGGCTAAGTGAAGACACGAGCAGAGTATACTTTATAGATGACACACTGTTGCAATCAGATCCTTGTCAACCCCTTTGGTGAGCACTCTCCTACCTGCTGACTGCCCGGCGCAGCTCCTCCTCACCTATCCTTAGCCCTGACCTGATCTACAGAACTGCTTGCAGAGGTCCAGTGAGCTGCCCCTTCTTTTGTTCAGTGTCAGATGAATCTTCTGAAAAATGTGATGACTTAAAATTGTGTCCTAAAATCATGAAGCCAGAGCCTGTGCCCAACCTGCTACCTCTCATAGAATTGCTCAGTAATTCTAAATTTACAATTAGAAGAAGTGGGGAAAGATAAAACCATTGCCCCTTTACCGCTAAGAATTGGCTGCTGTTTCTAATGTGATTCTCTTCTGAGATAGTTGTGTAGTTAGTCAGAAAAAGATTTGTATTGAGGAGAGACCACTCATTCTTCTTACTGTATCAGTATTCTAAACTCAGCAATCAGAAGTGTTCTCATCAGGAAAGGATTACTGTGACCAAAGCCTGGTGGGCAGCACATTTCCCCCATTTTTCAGAAGTGAACATTACATGTTTAGGTGCCAAAAGTGAATTGGGGTGGGGAGAGTAGGAACCTGTAGAATTTATGGTTATTACAAAGACTGTGGAAATTATGGTGTGACTCCTGGAAACCAATCTTGCATCACCTCCCAAAGAATCATGGGCCTTTTTGAATAAAAAAAAGCAAACACACACACACACATGCACGCACACACACACACACACACACACACACAAAGACTGAAATTGCTTAGGTATCAGTTTCTCTATCAAAACATTTTTGGGATGTTTTTACATTATTTAAAATAGTTCAGCATTTCTTTATAATTTTTGACCAAAGATAAATCTTTTAGATGGTGTTTTACTATGATCTTGGCTCATGAGATGTTATTTTATTCAAAAGATTAAAATTAAAATTTTCCCTTGAAATAGGGAACAAATAGCATTATTAAAAAGTTTGAGTCACTTTCACATCTATTATATAGTGTAAGTTTTAAAGAAAGGTATTTAATTTATATCAATATATACATTTAACATTTTCAGCTCTCCCTCCCATGGATTGAACCCAGGGCCTTCACACAGAGCTACATCCCCAGCCTTTTTTATTATTTACTTTGAGACAGATTGTCACTAAGTTGCCCAGGTAGGCCTCAAACTTGTGATCCCCCTGATTCAGCCTCCCAGAGTGCTGGGAGTACAGGCACACACCACTGTGCCATACCTGGGATTTTACTTCTTATACTTTAGTGGATTGAACTGCTTTCAAAGATATGAACACATTCCATATCAAAGCTTGGTGCCCTGTGGCTGAAGATGTAGCTCAGTGGTAGAACAACTGCTAAGCATGTGTGAGGCCCTGAGTTGACCCTGCTGCAAGAAGAAAGAGAAAAGACAGGAGGAGTTGTCATGCTGAAACTGCAGCAGTAACAACATCAGAGTGTTTGTCAGTGGGGAGGTGTGGTGCCACTCTTCCTCCTGCCTTTCTGGGAAAGACCCTGGATGGCTATGGTGCTCCTCCATCTGCACTCTGGTAGCCCTGTGCTGTGCCTGCCTTCAGGGTAGGATCCCTGGAAGGGGTCCTAGTGTGGAGTTCAGCCCCTCTGTATTTGTGGTCCAGCATGCCTAGTTACAGTTAGCACTACTCCAAACTAACACGGCTTCTGGAAAGCTCTTCAGTAGCATTTTACTCCATCCAATCAGTTGTTATTCTAATGTGCTCAAAGAGAAGGTTATATGTTCACTTGAATTAACAAACAAAAGTCTCAACAGCCTTAACACCTTTGATAACCATCAAGTATTTTATAATCTTCCAAAAGAATTGGAACTGAGAATTTCCTGGCCGGGCATGGTAGCACATGCCTGTAATCCTAGCACTTGGGAGGCCAAGGCATGAGGATTGCTGTGAGTTTGGGGCCAGCCTGGCTTACATAGTGAGTTCAAGCCCAACCAGCATTACAATGAGACCCTGTCTCAAAAAATCTAAACAACAACAAAAAAGAATTTTCTTCCACACTTCAGAAGCCTGAACAAGTTTGCGAGAAGTGCCGTGAAACTGGTTTTGGTATAGTTGTATATGGGTGTAGGTCTATTGTGATGCTCAGGGAGGCTGAGGCAGGAAGGTCGAAAGTGTGAGCCTCACCCAGACAATTTAGTGACTCAGCAAGTTGTTGTCCAATACTACAAAAATAAAATAAAACAGAACTGGGGAAATAGCTCAGTACAAAAGTCTGGGTTCAATCCCCGGGACCACCACCAAAGAAACAAGTGTCACGATAAACACTTGAGATTCAAGATTCTGTTTCTGATAAAACTTATGAATCAGGATCTATTTGTGCCCTCAGTCCTAGCAGAAAGAGATGACAATTTCTAAAGTTCTAAATATGTGTGTATGATTTCATTGTCAGAGTCAGCTCAAATAGTAGTGACAGCAACTGGGAAGAGGAGCAAAAGAGTGCAAAAACAAATGTAGTAATAATTTTAGAATTAGTGTGCTGCTTCCTGCCCCTAGGCCTGTAGAATCTTATTAATGTGTTATTTAAATTAGTTCACAAGAGTAGATATACAAATTGTTACATTTTATGCCAATTATAGTTTTTTAAAACACCTGTTATTGTAGTACCTGGTAAAGAGTAGCCAACAAGCAAAACAGAATAATTTACAAATATTATGTATGAAGACCACTACAGAAGTAAACTTCTGAATATGCTATTTCAACAAACGCCCTGGTGTGGCTGTTTCCCAACGACTCTGCTTACATTTCATAATTGCAGTGACTCCGTGGAGGATTTCACTGGAACATGCTACATTTCAAATTCCCTTTTAGTTTTCCCCCAAAAGGAAAAAAAATCAATACACTTGCTACATTTTAGATCCTAATAATTAGGAAAAAAGTCTTAGACTTTGCTTTTCTCCTTTATAATTAGGAGAAATGATGGAGATACTAGATTTGGCAGTTTAGAAAAAGCATATTGAATAGGGGTCTTTTTAAAAAAAAAATAAAAAGGGACATATTTGAACACGTTGATGCTAAGATCACTTCACTCCCTTTTCTAAGGTGGACTTATTAGGCCAACCCAGATAGTTTATTTTAGGAGAGTCTGTTTGGTTTTCATGTGCCATTTAAAGAATCTATTTCATATTTCTGGTCGGCCATATCTGAGGAAATTTCCTAAGAAATGGAGCAATTCTGTTCCGTGGCTCAGTGAAACTGGCGTGTGGCGACAAGAACCACCTGCGGCCTCATAAAGCCGCTTAAGGATGGCGGGCTCTGCCTGCAACCAAGACCGTGGCGTGACCCTGAGGCGGGAGTGAATAAGGTTCAGGAGGGTTAGCTGAGTGTCAGAGCTGCCGTGAGATGACAGCAAAACGAGGATCAAGACTGACTGTGCCTTTGCTGCAGACCGAGGAAAGATAGCAAAGCACTGTTTTGTGACATCTTCTTTTAATCAACCGATAAGATCGTGTAACGCTCATGGATTGATTGCAGCCTGAAGATAATTAAGTTTCATTTTATTGGATCATTTGAGCTAGAAAATGAGATAGTGGATTCAGAAACTACCATCTGCATTGTGAATAAAAATTCCCTAAATCTCAAGTCTAAGTTTGTCATTTCTTTTGAAAGATGAAGTTTCAAATATACCTTCGTAGATCTGGCCTGCCGAACTATTTAAGAATACCACATTGCCCGGTTTAACCACCACTCATATATCCATTTTAAGCCACCCATTAAATTATAAAATGATTAATTGTAGCTAGTTATTTTGTACACAAGAAAATGTTTAGACAATAACATGACTGACGTTAAAAATTGTATTATGGGCTGGGAATTTAGCTCATTGGTTCTGCTGCCTGCCTTGCAAGCATAAAGTCCTGAGTTCGATCCCTGGTACCAAAAAAAATAAATAAATAAAAATTGTATTACTTTTTAGTAGTTGACTTTACCCTATTAGAAATCAACTGTGGTATTAACTTCATATTAGATATATGTGTGAACATTTAATACAAATGCTTTATCAGGTAGTCCACATTTTACATGATGCATATTTAAAACCTTTGTATTTTTCTGAGGATGATTGCTACTTTGATAGCTAAATAGATGTCTCTTTTGAAGACATGTAAATAGTATAATGTTTAAAGTTTTATTATAACTCAGCAATGTTTTAAATGCCTTTAAAACTTTAGGTGGGGGAAATAATACTAATATCAATATGTATTATTAATATTCAATAATTTGCAATAATAGTCACAGTGTATTTTATTTAGACACAAATAAAAGTCCCACATTCTATTAATACTTTACTGATTTGGGGAAACACACTTTCTCAACCTTAGATCATAGGCAATAACTGGCAATGGACTATATTAGAGTGAGCTACAGCAAGAATTGCAGAGAGGAGAAAGGCAGTGCACTACACAGAACACAAACTCAAAACTCAGTGCCGGTGGGGCCAGGGATTTAGCTCGGTAGTTCTGGCACCTGCCTCTCAAGGGCAAGGTCCCGAGTTCAATCCCTAACACCAAAAACAACAACAACAACTCAGTGCTGGGTCACCCACTGAATGGCAATGCGCAGTCATGACAGGTTCAGTGTCTTAGGTTGAAGAAAGGCATGACCTGGATATCCTTGAAGAGCTACAGGAAATGTGGACCAGAGATCACTGGGTTTCTTATAAAAATATTTCTAAGAAGGTAAATTAACAGGAAAATAGATGTCAGAAAAATGATGTAGTTTTTTTTTAATCTATCTACTTTGTATTCTATTAATATATCTATCTATACAGCCATAGAGGTACATTCTTACACCTCATGATTTATACATTTAAGTGTAATATGTAAAATATTAAGTTGGAACTGAGAAAATAGATGGCAGAGATATTTAAATCTTGCTCTCCTATGCAATGTTTTGACTGAAGCACTTAATATTGAGGCTAAAGTACTGTTTTCTAATGCTAAAACTTTAATTTTGTTACATGAATCAGCTGGAGATGGGATTAGGCGATAGATGTTTTATTTACCATAAGAAACTGCAGTTAACATCTTATTGATGTAAAATGTGATAAAATGGCAGTTCTGCAGATGGATGAACTGTGTCAAGAACACGGAGCTGGGGTGCTGGGGCAGGGGGCAGGGAGGGGCCTTTCAGAGTTCCTGAACTGGAATAGATGCCCCCTCTGACAAGGCTGCTCTGCAGCCTCAGAGCAAAGTTTGCAGATATTTCTGGCCTCGCAGTTACAGATCAGAGATGCTACTGGCATCTAGGAATCAAAGGCCAAGGATGCTGCTATAACTGCTCTCCAGCTGTCAGTTGTCAGTTGGACCTGGGCAGATCTCTGCAGCACTTGAGGCCTCCATTGTATTGTCTAATCTGCTGAAGGGTTTGACTTCCACAAAATTAGAAAATGGCAGTAAATTGCAAAAGGTGGTTTCTAGTTTTTAAAGTACTCCCACTATCAGGAGAGTAGTTGTACACTGAAACCGAGATGCTAAAGATTAGTGTAAAAGACTATTTGCTGTTTCTAAATAAATTGAGGATAGGCTTGGCACAATGAACAGAAACTGATAGGATTTGGGTATCAAGTAGTTTGCGATATATTTTACTATAAATGGCTTGATCATAGTTTTAGCGCAATCAAGATCTTAAGAAGAGAATTCCATTGCTTTGAGACTTTTATCTTGTAAAATAAATAGCAGCTTTTTCCTTCTATAAATTTGACTTTGATCAAGCTGCATTCTCAAATATTATGTAACCACATCCTAGTGGTACCTTGTGTCATCCAGCTTGTCATAAATCATGCTGAACCACATCTTGCTGGGCTTTCCATGGAATTGGTTAGTTTGGGCAACACTGACATTATCATTTTTTTTTGGTACTGGGGATCGAAGTCAGGACCTTGCACTTGCAAGGCAGGTGCGGGGCCACTGAGCTAAATCCCCAGCTCATCATTTCCAATAATTGCTCTAACACTTGTTGTAGTGAGGCTTCATGGTTTATTAATCTTTTATTGAAAACACACGAAATGTGCACATTCCAAACGTATATACTGATAACAAGAGTAGAGTGATTAAGAAAAAATATTCATTAGTTATACTACAAAGGACAAATCCTCACCTTGAAGCTGACCCTAAGCCAGTAACCATGGGTTTAATTATAAAGAAAACCAAAATAATAACAAGCTTTGAAGTTATTCTCATAGGGTTATGGCTGTGTCTAGAGGTCCCCCTAAAGCTTCATGCAGTCATAGGTGGGGCTTTTTCAGAGGTGGCTGGATCTAGAGTGTGATGCTGGGATTAAGGTTGTATGATTGTAAATCAGTCCACTGAATGGTTTGTCACTGCCCTAATCCAAGTAGCCTAGATAGACTATAAAAGGGGCAGAAAAAAAGCTGCTAAGATCCCTTGCTTGCTTGCATTGCTGTCTTCTGCCTGCCATGAACTGTTTCTCCTCTGTGATGCCCCTTTGCCAACCCACTCTGCCTTGCAGCCCGCTGTTTATGGACTGAAACCTCTACAAACTGTGAGCTATGTAAACCTTTCCTCCTTTAACTTTGGGCATCAGGTATTTTATCTCAGCAATAAGTAACTAAGACAGATAAAAATAACTTGATGAAAACTTGTAAACATTCAGATTTATTTTGGAATTTAATAAATCTTAACTTTCTGAGACTGAAATTCCTCCAAAATATGAGGCTTTTATGTAGTTTGCCCTCCATATTTGTGGATTTAACCAACATATGAGGAAAGGAATTGAAACTGTACTGAATGTGTACACACTTTTTTGTCATTGTCCCCTGAACAATAGAGTATAACAACTATTCACATAGTACTTACACTGAGGAGAGTAGAGATGATTTAAAGTATGCAGGGGGATATGCATAGGTTCTGTGTAAATGAAACATATGAAAGACTTGAATATACATGATTCTGGTATCCAGGAGGGTTCTGCAACAATTTCCCCACTGATGCCAAGGAAAGATAGTAAACAACTTGGCTGCCTGGGTAACCACACCTGAGTTGAGACTTGTTTATCTGGAAAATTAATGAGCAGGGCCCGCAGCAGCCATTCTGTGGGGGCAGCGCAAAGGGGTCAGAAAGAATCCCTCTGGAGGCTGAGAAGAGCCATGGCCCTGAGTGAGAGAGAGGGACGTCTAAGCTACACAATGGAAATGCCAGGCCCCCATCTGACCTTATACAGCTGTGCCAGTCCTGGGTTCCAGCAGGATGAATTATAACAGTGGTGATCCATCTGCTATTTCAGAGAACCGTGAGGATTGATTGCTTTAGGCTTTGGCTGGTTTTCAGAGAACAGGATTCAGGTTCCAAAGGGCTCTGCCTAGAAGAAAGCCAGCGGTCTCTTCAGGCAGCCATGCAGCAGCGCACCAGCCTCACACATGGCAGAGTGGATGTTGCCGAACAAAGCTGCGGTGGCCCTCCAGAGCTGTTGGTTGCCATGAAGCTGCTCATCTTGAGAACAACAGATTTGTCACTGACCTAATTACTTTGGACTGTGAGAATCTATCACAGATCAGCCACAAAGAATTGTATGGCACCTATCATGGTTCTTCCATTTACTGAGTCTATCTTATCTTTGAGGCATTGTGGTTTAATTTTATAAATATCAGCTAAATCTTTTTCAGCTGTTCTCCCTCACTGTACTTGTCTATGCAAATACTGAGCTGAGCGGATAAGTTTAAATGTTCAGTACCATGCTTTCTCAGCATGACTGCAACTATGTGAAAATCGGTCCACAATTGATTCATGCATCTGTCATTAGCAGGATTATAAAACATGTAATGTATTTTTAAATAGGAAGCCCATTTTTCACTCTATTTCAATTTATTCTATATTTTTTACTTATGTGAATTTTCTTGGGAGGAGGCTGCAGCTTGGCGGTGACATAGGAGAAATATAACTCCCAACCTGCTAAATGTCAGATATGCTGAGTTTTTGTACCATGACATTGAAGAATGAGTTCCAAAGGACAATAAAGGTTAAGAGTAGGAAAGATTTAATGAGAGAGTGCCTGAGACATAGGAGGGATCCAGAGTGGGTTGCCACTGAGGCCTTTTGTCAAGGGTAATTTATACAGCAAAGTCATAATGTGGGTAATTATGGATCAAACTATGATCAATCTATAGGATTCCAACTGTACCTACTTATCTAACATTGATCCAATAGGGAAGCACAGCACATAGCAAGGGTATATGGCTGACATCATTAACCTTGGCTTATCGATGACTTCTAAAACAAGAATGGTAAAGGCTATTACTTTACCATTAGCCAGCAACATATTAAAAGAGGAAAAACTGAAAGCATTTCCCCCCCCAAAGCAGGAACAAAACAAGGATGTCCACTAGCACCTCTTCTATTCAACATAGTACTTGAAACATTAGCCAGAGCAATTAGGCAAGATAAAGAAACAAAAGGGATACAAACAGGAAAGGAAGAACTCAAATTATCATTATTTGCAAATAACATGATACTCTGCATGGAAGACCCAAAGAACTCCATCAAAAAACACTTAGAAGTAATAATCAGCTTCAGCAAGGCAGCAGGATACAAAATCAACACTGAAAAATTATTAGTATTTGTGCACATCAACAAGGAATGGGATGAGAAGGATATTATGAAAATGACATTCACAGTAGATTAAAGACAAATGAAATATCTAGGAATTAACCTAACCAAGGAAGTGAAAGGCCTCTACAAAGAAAACTACAGCACCCTGAAAGAGACTGAAGAGGACATCAGAAAATAGGAGGATAGACAGAATCAAAATTCCTGGGTAGGCAGAACCAAAAGTTATACAGATTCAATATAAATACCAATAGCATAATTACAGATCTAGAGAAAATAATCCTAAAATTCATATGGAATCAGAAGAGCCCTGGAAAGGCAAAAGCAACAAGAGCAAAGCAGGCCTTACAATACCAGACTTCAAGCTATACTAAAAGCAATAGTGATAAAAATGGCATGGTTCTCGAAAAAAACCCAACATGTGGATCAATGGAACAGAATCAAGGGTACAGAAACCTCACTAGATACATTCAACTATCAGATCATCGACAAAGGGGCCAGAAGTACATGTTGGAGGAAAGACAGCCTATTCAACAAGTGGTGTTGAGCAAAATGGTTCTCTGTGTGCAGAAGAATGAAACTGGACCCTTATCTCTCACCATGTACAGAATTAAAACCAAAATGTATCAAAGATCTGAACATCCAGAAACATTAAACCTTCTGGAAGACAAAATAGGTAAAAAATACTTGAAGACATAGGTGTAGAAAAAGATTTTTTAAAACAGAATCTCAATTGCACAGGACATAGCAGCAAGAATCAACAAATGGCATTATATCAGACTAAAAAGCTTCTGTACAGTAAAAGAATCAATCAGCAAAGTGAGGAGACAACATACAGAATGGGAAAACATTTTTGCCAGCTACTCAGACAGAGTTCTAATATCTAGAATATACAAAGAATTTAGAAAGTTAAACCACCTAAAAGACCCAGTCAAGAAAATGGCAGGAGAAATGAACAGATAATTCATAGAGGAAGAAATACAAAGTGGTCAACACGTATGAAAAATGTTCAACATCTCTGGCCATTAGAGAAATGCAAATTGAAACAACCTTATGAGTCCATCTTACTCCAGAAAGAATGGCAATCACTAGGAAATCAAGCAGTAAGAAATGCTGACATGGCTGTAGTGAAAAAGGAACCCTCCTGCACTGATGGCGGGAATGCAAACTAGTACAACCCTTACGGTCTTCCTGTTCTTGTGACGTTTCACCCATCTGTTCCCCAGGCTGCTCCAGAAGTCTTTTGAGGAGTTCTTTGGGCAAAGGTATACTGTTCTTCCTCTGTTGTAATTGATCATTTTATGAATTCCAGTCCCAATCCTTAAGAAAATTTTTCTGATATTTTGTGTTTTGTTACTTTCTTATAAACTATCTATGCCTGACATGTTTAAGATCAAGTGAGTAAAACACAACAATTGGCCAGTGCTTTGTGTTTCAAGTGACATCATAGTTGCTACATAACTCATCAACATCAACTCTGCCTTTCATTGTAAAATGTGACCACTCCTGGCTTCATTTATGTTGAGGATTCACTATCAATCTTTTTTTGTTTATTTATTTTGAGACAGGGTCTTGCTATGTAAAGCAGGTTAGCCTTTAAGTCACTATGTAACACAAGCTGACCTTGAACTTACAGGATCCTCCTGTCTCAGCCTCCTGAGTGCTGGGATTACAGGGGTGCACCACCATACCTGGCCTTACCATCAACCTTATCATCATGGTGTCACATTGACAGTACCAATATTACTTTGATTTTCTTTGCCATAATGTAGTCCAGGTGAGCCTGGAACTCACTATGTAGCACAGGCTCACCTTGAACTCACAGGATCCTCCTGCCAAATTTTTGGATTCTTTTCTTTCTCGGTGGGTTTTTTGTCATCAAAGCATAGGCAATTTTGAAGGAAACTAAATCTCTTGAGTATCATTATTGTTCTAAAAATCTCAACGTCTCATCTGTCACTTCTCCATAAATCTTTTAGATTCTGACATTAGGACATTAGGACAATAAAGGCTTTTATTCAGATAGTGAGATGTCATGATAAATATATTTTTGAGTATTGCTGCTGATGGATGTAGAATATTTTCTTGTATTTCATTATTAGTGTATGTTAAAATGTCTTGTAGCAAACTGTCCATTACAAAAAGTTTCCAACATTGAATCACAGTGTTGGCATTCTGTCCAATAGATTCACCCTTGGAAGAACCTAATAACGTTTTCAGACCTAGATCTAACATTGTATCATTCAGGTACACGTGACCATTTTGTAGCATTTTGACTAATCAAATATTTATATATATATTACTGTTTTCTTCCTCATCGGAGTCAAGGTCTTCATTCTGTACTTCTCCATCTGTCATATCTGTCATATATTGCTAATTACTTTGACTTACATGACCAAGTCATCATCAGTAGCTGTGTCACCTGATGACTCACTTTCAACTTCCTCCCAACTTGTAAGAGTCGATTTTCATGCAGTGTTACAGTGAATTGGGCTAATTCTACAAGAAAAGTCAAAAGAAAACATTTAATAAAATTATAAATACACAAAAATGTAACAGTGCATAACATGAGTAAAACTCACCTATTCACACATTGACACACACTCATACACCTTCCCATTAATTATATCAAGTGAGCGAACACAAAAATGGTTTTCTGTATTGCCCCAGTGCAGATGAGATGCACAGCCAGGCTACTGTTATGCCAAAGTACATAGTTTCATTAGAAAAGTATGATATGGCCGTCTGTGACCCAGTTTGAGGAACTGAGTTAAAGAGAAATTTAAAATTCCATAAAACCAAGCTATCCCCTGCTAGGTATCTTCTCAAAAGAGCTTAAATCATCACACTACAGTGATACCTGCATACCAATATTTATAGCAGTATAATTCATAATAGCTAAATCCTGAAAGCAGCCTGTGTTGCCATCAACAGATGATTGGATGAACAAACTGTGGTATCTATATATAATGGAATACTACTCAGCTATAAAGAATGACAAGTTTGAGACATTTGTGGGAAAATGAATCCAACTGGAAAATATAATGTTGAGTGAAAGAAATCAGCCACACAAACTTAAATATTGTATGGTATCTCTCATCTGAGTGAGGCAAAGTACAAAGAAAGAAAATGGTATAGGATGGATAGAGAGGGACAAGAGAACAGATCTCTTGCAATAGGGAAGTGGTCCAAGGGAACCCAAGGGTGAGGGCTGAGGAGGAGGGAGGGGAAATAAGAACAGAGATGTGCGATGTTCAGGAACCCAACAACCCCAACTAATGTACACACTGCATGCCACAGCAGGAGCTGAGGCAAATCTTATCAGCAAATACGAAAAAGGAGTAGGTAAATCCGTGGGGGAAGGGGGTGGAAGAGAGAAGGGGAAGAGGATTCAAAGGAAAGCAAGTTTTAATGTGTACATGTAACAATTCCCAAGGTGGTTGTAAATTTCATGCATTGCAAACATGTAGTAAACAAACATGCAAATAAATAAATAAATAACCAAATGGATTGAAAGGGATGGTCCAGGTGTTTTAGTCACCCAGCTGGGTGTCTGATGTGTATGTGGACTTGTTTGACTGGGTGGTAATTATAGTATAGCCTCAAATTCTGCGATTCCCTTAGGGAAGTGTGCAAGTCTGGCCATTGTGACTGTGTAGAGGCCTTGCCTTCTTTAGATGCGCCTCCAGCACATTTTGGTGTCTTTCTTTTTTACTGATTTTCTTCAAAGCCCAGTCCCTCACTCCCTATATTAATTTCTATCTATCCCAGCTGCCCATATTAGCAGCAATTTCTCCTGTACACACTGGGGCAAGTGATCAGGAATGGGAGAGGCTCCTTCCCCACCCGCTCTATCTCAGGCTCTGAGAGGATAAGTAAGTGATTGGTGTTTGTGGCAGGAGTCTTCAATAGTGGACCCGGGCATGCCCCAGTCACTGCCAGGACACTGAAGGTTACTCCAAACCAACTGGAACAACATCTGCACCCAGAGCCAGTGCTGGTGCAGCTTGAGTCTGTGCTTGGCACCCTGGGCTCGCTTGAGCCTATACCCAGCTCTCACTGCCCTGCTCAAGCCCCCGACATGTCAGAGACTCTGACACCCAGCACCAGTCCCGGGTAGCCCGGGTTTACATGAGGCGCTCCGAGCACACGCGAGTGTCTGCCTGGTACTCCTGGACTGTGGCAGTGTCCATCCAGTGCCCAGCCCATGCCTCCACTCTGGGTGCATCAGAGCCCCCACCCTGCATCCTGCCAGAGTTCTGGCCACAGTCCCTGCCTGACAGCATAGGCCAGTCCTCTGCCCCGGCACCAGCAAAGTTTAAGGGCCTGCTTGTTTCATCCAGTGCTCTGGACACCTGTTGGACACCACTCAGCACCCTGTAGTCTCACCGGGCCCACCAGAGTCTCCCCGCATTAGTCCTGGGCACCCCAGACCTGGTCTGGGCACCCCAAGATAACATGAACCTGGTACCTGGAGCTGGCCCCATGGGCACGAGCACACACATCAGGCGATGAGCATTGGCTCCCAGCCAGCAGGAGTCCTCCACAGGAGGCTCAGACGCCAAGGCCCACACCTCTCCGCGGCTGACATCCCAGCATGAACAGTGCACAAATGGGATCATGGAGAGGGCTCTCCTTGGACTGAGTGATCTCCACAGAAATGCACAGACTCTAAGGAGAGGCAAAGCGGAATGTGATTTGTAAGGTTAACTGCTATTGGACCTAAAAGGAAACACTCTTCTGGACATACATAGAAAGGTTTTTTACTTATTCTGCATTTATTTAACCCAATTGTTTCTTCTCTATTGGTCTATTTTTATTTTTTGCTGTCTTCTCCTTTTGGTGGAGATTGGAGTTTGACCACTCATTTCCTTGTCCCCTTTCCCTTTCTACCACAGCGGGACCTCAGTTCATGAACTGAATTCTCTCCATGATTCTGGTTGCAAACTCATTTGGACAAGAACTGAACCAAATTCAGTGGTTAGGTTCAATGTTGACCTGATGGTAAAGTTTACTTCTGTTCTCCTCCAGTTCAGTTGTGCCCAGAATCATGGGGCGAATTCAGCTTGTGAATGGAGGCACCACTGTGCTACCTTACTTGACTTGTCTGAATAGTTCCTCCTCCTTTCTCTCTCCCCTGCTTTTCTCACTTTCTCTTTCCTCTTGTTCTCTCTGTGTTTTTTATGTTCTTTTCCTCTAGTTTAATCTGCACTCCCTGTTATTTATCTTTTTTTAATGAGCTATTCCTTGACAAAGAACTAATATCTAACATATATAAAGAACTAAAGAAAAAAACCAACTTCTCAAATTTAAAGACCCAACCCAGGGCCAGGGATTTAGCTCAAGGGTGCCAGCGCCTGCCTCATGAGTGCAAGGTCCTGAGTTTGATCCCTGGTACAAAAGAAAAAGAAGAGATCCAACCCAACTATGGGCATCTGAAATGAATAAATGAATAGACACTTCTCAGATGAAGAAGTATAAATAGCAAACAAATACATGAAAAAAATGTTCAACATCACTGGTCATTTGAGAAATGCAAATTAAAACAACACAGAGATTCCATCTCACTCCAGAAAGAATGGCTGCCATCAAGAAATCAACCAATAAAAAATGCTGGTGGGGCTGTGGGGAGAAAGGAACCCTTCTCCATTGTTGGTGGGAGTGTAAATTGGTGCAACCAGGATGGGAATCAGTGTGGAGATTCCTCAGAAACTAAAACTAAAGGCTCCATTTGACCCAGCCATTCCCCTTTTTAGTATCCTCCCAAAAGAGTTAAAAGTATCATACCACAGTAATATATACATACCCACGTTTATAGCAGCACAATTTACAATCGATAAATCTTGGAAATGGCTCATATGTTCATCAACAGATGAACTGATTTAAAACTTTGATATTTATATACAATGGAGTACTACTGTGCCATAAAGAAGGATAAACGAGACATTTTTAGGCAAATAGAGGCATCTGCAGGGCATAACTTTAAGTGAAATACATCATACACATAAGTTTAAATATCACACTATTTCTCTTGTGTGAGAAACTCAAAAGGAAAATGGTTGTGTTAGTTCCTTTTCTCATTACTGATACAAAATACTCCACATCCAAAGGTAAAGGGGGAAAGGTTTATTTAGCTTACAGTTCATAATCAGCTGGCTGCAAAGCAGCATGCCACATGGGAGAGGAGCAACAGTTTGTGGCAGGTGGAAGTTAGCAAAAGCAACAAGAGACCTTAATGGCACCTTTCTGCCTCTTTTTTCTTAAGCAGACTACTTAGGGTGAGTAACACTTACACCCTTTAATCCTTGTGCCCTTGAGCCTAGCACTGCACCATTAATCAATTCCAGCATCACAGAAAAATAGAGACTGGATATTGAGAAGTAGAAAGAACTAGTTCAGATGGGAAGGGGAACAAGGGAAGGGAGGCAGAAGGAAAGAAAGGAAAAGGAGGTTTAAAAACAGAATGGAAGGGAAAATGGAGAAAACTTTTGTAAAAGGGGAGAGGTAGAGAGGTTGAAGGGAGGAGAGGAAAATGGGAGAAAAATACATTTCAAAACAGTTATGAGAAAAATAAAAAGTAAATGAAAACTGACTAGTTTCAGAAATTGTTAGGAAGATAATATATGTAGTATTCTGAGTGATATATATATATATCCATATATATGTATGGAAATAATTAAAACAAATATTTATCGAACCAGACAAAGGTACTAATGCAGCTTTGAGTATTCTAATTTTGGTAAGGTTTGTATAATGTTTAGAGCTTTCTATGTGATGCTAAGGATTTTGAAGGTAAATAACAAATCAGCCTAAATAATTGTTTTTGTAAAAACAAAAAGAAAAGAACTGGATTATATAAGTATATACGATCGAATTACAGATTTGATAGCCAAGTTCATCGCTTTCAAAGTTCATGAGAGCTGGTGCAGTAACAGAGGTTAGGATATCAGTAGGCTCCATGGAGGGAATCATTTGGAGGCCCTGATCCAACTCTGCTGCAGTGCCCCAGGACTGTGGTGAGAAACGTGGGTCAAGGGACATCTGGCTGGTCAGGCTGCAGCTCCTGACCCAGTGCAGAGGCCAGCAGTACAGAGAGTGGGCTGACAGCTGCCCATGAGGGTTACCTAATGGGGGAAATTATCCTACAAGTAAAACAAAGAACCAGGCAATAATTGTAGCAAATTTTAGCCAAGGTTTTCAGAACCACTTACAAAATGGTACACTAGCATGTTTTTTATACCAAGAAGCTTACTGAGAAAAATAACTTTTAGAACTGTCTTCCCCGTAAAGTACCATCTCCTTGTAATACTTCCAGGTTTCCCAGGAAATGTCACCGGGGTCACTCAAGCATCGAGGGAGGCTACAATTACGGATTCTCTCTATGAAAATTTTTCTTTTGGGATCTCAAAATTTCTTCTTACGCTTTCCAATTCTCTCCTAATTGTATGACCTTCCTGAAGCTCAAGGGTCAATGTTCTGTTTTGATTTGAGAGGCTGTTGCGGTCCATAGTAGAATTGACCATTGCCAATACACCTAAGGGATAATACTCCAGTAAGTACATTTACAGAAAATTGGGAATATCTGAAAGTGGATAGCACTTAAGGGGCACTACTGTTACAGCTCACATGATAATTTCTCAGAGGGGGCATGGATACCTGAGGTTGGGGAGCAGGGGCAGGATGCAGCTGAGAATATGCTTTGCAGGGAGAATCCACAGTCCTTGTGCCCTCTCATGTGCTGAAGTAGCAGAAACAAGGCTAATGTAACTCAGTAACAAGAGAGCAGTCCTCAGGGGAAACACGAACAGTTAAGAACAACTTGATACTCAGTGATGACCTTGGTAGACCAAGTTTCACAGTTAATCCAGCACTTCAGCACCATGGAGAGTAGCAAGTGCACCTGCTTCTTCAATGCCAAAAGGAGTCATCCATACTTACCAGGAGCCCTTGGGTCTGCACCCAGGAAAGACTGGGCGGGGCCTGAGAGGTAGGGGCTGGGTGATCACAGACTCAGCTCCTGTGCCAAAAGCCAGTTTGGGCCTGAGCTGCACAGGACTGGACGCTCACCCTAGTGCCTTGTCCTCACTGTTAACAGACCGCTATAGCCAGCACTGTTCTGGGTGCAGACTGCTACCTTAGTCGCCTGGTATAACAAAGACGCGCCCTGCCTGGAGCTCTGCTCCTTAACACGAGCTTGAGGAAAGGCGCCCTGTGTCCAATAGGACTGAAAATTTCATGTATTATTGCATTACCTTTTATTCTCATTGTACTTAAATGGTTTTGGTTTCAACTCTTTGCCTTTTACTTCTTTCTACACATTTCCCCCCCCACTTTTTTCCCGTTGTTTACACTATTGTTTCCTGAGTGCACCTGTGTATCTGTGATTTGCCTATGTGTACTTATCTGCCCCCCAATACAGTTTTTAGAGGTAAGGGAATTCTCCCCTGTTCACTTTTATCCCCTCCTACTTTTACCCGTGTCTCTTTGTTTTGTTCTGTTTTGTTTTGTTTTGTGGTACCAGGGATCGAACTCGGGACCTTGCGCTTGTGAGGCAGGCGCTGGAACCACTGAGCTAAATCCCCCCCTCCTTACCTGTGTCTCTGCCTGACCTCTTTCTCCTGTGGTTTTTTTTTATTCTAAATGTTACTTTTCTCTCCTCTCCACCTTTTCAATTGACTTCCTTAAATTTTTTACTTAATATTTACATCAACCATAGACTCACTCCTCATCCCCATTACTCACTGCCAATTCTGTACACAGTTTTCCCCACTATCCCTCTCTAAATATATAGCAACATACCTTAACATCAGTCAATAGGATCCTTCGGTCCCTTCCTATTTCCTCCTTTCCATATCACAGAGCAGAGGATTTAGAGAGAATTTTTTTTTGTTTTTTTCTATTTCTCTTGTCTTCCCCACTCTGGCATCACCCAATCCCCCATCCCCCTGAACTTGACATAATTGGTTCTGCAAAATTACTGTTGAATGCTGTGAGGTGTTTGTTTTTTTTAACCCACCAATGCATTTATTGCATATTAACTGTGGGTCAAGAGTTGGGTTGTTATAAAGCTTAAACTATGGCTGTGGATTTCTTCTCCAGACTAAAGGGAGACCCCCAAACAGGGCCTTATGGTATGTTATTTCTCAACCAGCCCTGAGAGATAACACTGCAATGGATTAGCCAGTTGCTGCTGTCACTGGATTGATTCCATAGGAATAATCCTCAGTGGACAATTGGGTGCCAGTGAATTTGTCTGCCAAACCACCATCACACCCAGAGAGAGGGACAGCAAGGGTTCCTAACCCAAAGCTCAGGCTTGGTCAGACTCAGCAAGAATGCCTGCAGCCTGGCA
This sequence comes from Heterocephalus glaber, assembly GCF_053883595.1. NCBI lineage: Eukaryota > Metazoa > Chordata > Mammalia > Rodentia > Bathyergidae > Heterocephalus > Heterocephalus glaber. The sequence continues at coordinate 197,437 of NW_028258400.1, forward strand.
GGAAGAGGTCCCAAGTCTGAGCTAATTTCAGTACTGCAGTGGAGGGACACAGATGAAATCACTTAAAGAACAGAAGCAGTAAATACCAGCACTGGACCTACAAAGCTGAAAATTATTCACAAGGAAGCAACATCCTACTAAAAATCTTCATATAAATCACAAACTCTCCTCAATTCTCTAGACCCTGGCCTGCAATAAGCTGCCCCCGCAAAACAAAAGAGAGGAGAAAATTGAAGGAGCTATATGTAATTTTTTTCAATGAAGAAATATATCAATATATAATCAAACAAACACAGATACAAGTCAGAGAATGGAGAAACAAGTAAATAGAAGATCCCCAAACTCCTACAAGTCTCACAAGCCAGAGCAGGGGGCCAAAAAGGGAGAAGAAAACAAACACTAAGCAACAAAAATCTATGAAAAATTCTTAGAAGCGATAAAGAACATAGATGAATTCAAAGAAGAAAAGAACCAAAAGTTCAAAGCAATTGTATTCAATATGCCCATGGTGAATTTGGGGGAAATAGGTAAAAAACTGGACAAGCTAACCAAAACAGTTCAAAATTTAAATGACAGAGGGGCCTGGTATTTAGCTCAGTGGTGCAGCACTTCTGAGTTTGATCCCCAGGACTGGGGAAAAAATTTAAATGACAGAATCAACAAGGAGATAGAATTCTCAAAAAGATGTATGACAGAAGTACTTGAAATAAAAAAAATAGTATAGAATTCATACATTGCAGAAATGAACAATGTGAAGATGTGTCTGGTATTGAGAACAAAATAGTGAATTATGATAAAGAGCTCAAAGAAATAAAAAAGCAAATAAAAAAGCAAGGGAAGACTTTCCAGCAGCTATTAGATGATAAGAAAGTAGCCTAAGACTAATTAGAGTTAGAGAAAAACTGGAAGGTCACACAGATGGAGTCATTAACATGCTTACAGAAATTACATAAAAAATTTCCCCAAATATAAGAAAAAAATTTAAAATACAAGTGTCACATATAGAACATCATATAATTATAATGAAAGGAGAAGTTCACCAAGCATATCCTCATTAAATTCAGAAAAAAAACCAGAATCTTAAAGGCAGTCAGAGAAAAACAAAAATATCACATATAAAGGTAAATTGATTAGAATCACAGCAGACTTCTCAGCACAAACCCTGAATGCCAGATTGAAGTATTCCAATCCTTAAGTGCAAAAGACTTTCAACCCAGTTTAATTTACCCAGCAAAGTTATCCTTTAAAATAGGTGGAGAAATAAGGTATTTACATGGAAAGACCAGCTCAGAAGGTATATGAGGGCTAAATCAGCTCTATAGAAAATTCTTGAGAATATTCTGAATGGAAACAATGACTTGGACTCAGCCAAAAACACAGAGGAAACCAGTGAGGTCAATGGGTAAACAGTAACAAAAAAACACCAAGCAAAGAAAAACAAATGATACACCACCAGATAAAGAAAGCAATGGCAGTAAATAATCAACACCTCTCAGTGATATCTCTCAATGTTAATGGCCTTAGCTCTACAATCTAAAGACACAGACTGGCAGACTAGATCAAAGAAACAGAATCTAAACATTTGTTGCATTCAAGAAACTCATCTAACCCAAAAGATATTCACAGACTAAAAATGAAAGGATAGAAAACAACATTCAATGCACCAGGGCCCTGAAAGCAATCAGAGGTAGCAATTTTAATATCAGACATGGTAAACTTGAAGTTAAAACTGATTTGAAGAGACAAAGAAGGTCACTGCATACTAATTAAAGAAATACTCTAACAAGAAGAGATAACATTGATAAAGATATGTGCAGTGAATATTGAAGCAGCTACCTTCATAAAACAAAAACTGCCAAAATTAAAAAATCAAATAAACACTAACAGAATCATAGTAGGGGATTTTAATATCCCACTTTTGCAAAGAGACAGATCAACTAATCAAAATAAACAATAAAGAAATTTTGGAATTGAACCACAGCCTTGAGCATATGGACTTGATAGATATATACAGAGTATTCTACCTCTCTACAACAGAGTATACATTCTTTTCAGAAACACATGGTAGTTTTTCCAAAATAGATCCAATATGACTCCACAATATATAGAGAATTGAGGGGCTGGGGATTTAGCTCAGTGGCACCATGCCTGCTTCACAAGCCCAAGGTCCTGAATTTGATCCCTGGTACCAAACAATTAAAAATAAATAAATAAATAAAATTTTTAAAATACTAAAAGAAAAACAGTGCCAGGGATTTAGCTCAGTGGTTCCACTGCCTGCCTCACAAGCTCAAGGTCCTGAATTTGATCCCTGGCAACAATAAATAAATAAATAAATAAATAAATAAATAAATAAGAAAGAAAAGTATAAAAGAATTGAAATCACCCCATACATACTATCACAATGAAAATAGAAATCAGTGACAGAAGAAATCTCAGAAAAGAGAAAAGCTCCTAGAAAATCAACAACATACTTCCAAATAATGAATGGATCACAGAAGAAATCCAAGAAGAAAATTTAAATTTTCTGGATGTTAATGACAATGACTGTCCAACTCAGTGAAACATCTGGGACATTATGAAAGCAATCCTAAGAGGAAAATTCATCATAATAATCACACACATTAGGACAACAGCAAGCTCAAATAAGTAACCTTATGAGAAATTGTAAGACACATGAGAAAAAAACAACAAACCAACTCAAACCGAAATTAAGGAGGGAAATTTTAAAGAGAGTGGAAATCAATTAAATGAAGACTAAAAAACTGTAAGAAACATCAGTGAGTCAAAGAGGTGGTTCTTTGAAGGAATAAATACAACCATAGCCCCTAATCAGACTTAGCAAAAGAAGAGAGAGAAGATTAACATCAGTGCAATTAGAAACAGAAAAGGTGAAATCACAGCAGACAGGGGCAAAGTCCAGAAAATAGCGGCTCCTTTGAAAAATTATATTCCAACAAACTAGCAAAGTTTGAAGAAATGGACAGATTCCTAGACATTTACAAACTACAAAAATTAACCCAAGAAGACACAAAGATGCTTAAAACCCAATTACAAACAGGTAGACTGACTCAGTCATAAAGAATCTACCAACTAATAAAAGCCCAGGACCGGATGAATTCACTGCTGAATTCTACAAAACCTCTAAGGATGTGAAATCACCAGCACCCAAGCTCTGCAAAGAAATTTAAAGAGATGCAATGCTTCCAAATTCATTTCTAGAAGCCAGTATCACTCTGTTCCCCAAACTAGATAAAGATCCAGCTAAAGAGAAGAACTTGAGGCCAATCTTATTCATGAACATAGATGCAAAGATCCTCAACAAGATAATAGCAAATTGGGCCGGGGATTTAGCTCAGTGGCCCTGCTCCTGCCTCATAAGTTCAAGGTCCTGAGTTCAATCCCTGGTACTAGAAAAAAAAAAAAGATAATACCAAATAGAATGCAGTACACCATCACTGTATTTTTTATTAGTACATATTTTCCTTACATAGTTATAACATTCATCATCGGGAATTTGTACCTGTACACATGTCTTCATTCTTTTCCCATTGCCATCCCTTCCCTTCAACCTTTCTTCCCTACCCTATTTACAAAAGCTTTGCTTCCATTTTCCCCCTTCAACTCTCCTTTTAAAATTCCCTTTCCTTTCCTCTTCTTGGCTCCATTGTTGTCTTTTGCATTTGAACATGTTCTTCCTACTTCCCAATATTTGTCCTCCACTTTGCTCCGTGTTTACCTTTGAGTTTCTCACACAAGAGAAACCATGCATTTACACTTGTGTGTCGGATTTATTTCACTAAAAATATGGTCTTGAGTTGCATCCACTTACAAGTGTTTCAAGTTTATCATTCTTTATGGCAGAGTAGTACTCCATTGTATATAAATACTATATTTGCTTTATCATTTCTTCTATTGATGAGCATATGGGCTGTTTCCAAGATTTAGCTGGCTGTTATAAAATGTGCTTCTATAATTGTGGGGTATGCATATATCACTATGGTATGATGCTTTTAACCCTTTTGGGAAGATACTAAGAAAGGGAATAGCTGGGTCAAATGGAGCCTTTAGTTTTAGCTATTTGAGGGCACTCCACACTGATTTCCATCTTGGTTGCACCAGTCTGCACTCCCACCAACAGTGGAGAAGGGTTCCTTTCTCCCCACAGCCCTGCCAGCATTTCCTATTTGTTGATTTCTTTTTTTTTCCCCCCATTAACTTTATTGGTACATTTTAGGTATAAAATACAGTTACATTCATCATTGGGATCATGTACCTTGGTTCTTATTTTTTTTTCCCCTTCTCTTGCCCTCCCTTCACCCTCTCCACCCTTCCCTATTTGCAAAGACCTTGTTTCCATTTTTTCCTCTTCTCATATTTTTTCCTTTCCCTTTTTTCCCTTCCCCTACCACTCCCAATTCCCCTGCTCTTTTAGACCTTTTCTTCCTGTTACACAATATCAGTTATACATTTTTTAAATTACAATATTAAGATCTAGGAGACATTACCACAGATTTGACAGAATTTAAAAGGATATAGAAAGCATATTACAAAAATCTTTTTTGAAATAAACTTGACAACTTCTAAGAAGTAACTTAGAAGACAAATTAATGAAACTAACTCTGGAGGAAATATAAAATTTGAATAGCACCTATTAAAGAAAGTATATTCCTAGCTTGAAAACCTACCTATATGACAACAGCAGGCTCATAAACATTTTAACTGATGAATTATATCAAACATTTAAAGCAGAGAAAAGAAGGAACACTTCTCCCCTCATTTTAGGAACTCAACATTGTGCTAATCCTAAAACTGGATAAAGCTATTAGAAGAAAAAGGTATGAACATAGATAGAAATTTATTTAACAAAACAAACTCTTAGAAGTCAGATCTGGCAGTATGCAGAAAGTGGTTTTATTATAGGGATGGCAGTGTTGGTTCAGCATTGGAAGATCCACCCCAAAAGTCATCATTTTAAGAGAGGAAAGGAGAAAGCCATATGATCCTGTCACTAGTTGGAGAAAGAGTACTGGACTAAATTTTACAGCTGTTCATGGTAAAAACTATCAGGAGACTAGAAGTAGAACAGAAACTTCTCAATAGATCAAAGACATGTACTCCATACTCTCAACAAAAACTCCTCCTATGAATGGAGAAGATACAATGCTTTCTCCCTAAAGTGGGGAACAAGGGCAGATATGCCTACTCTTCATCTGTCCATTAGACTTTGCAACAGAAGTCTAAACCAAAATAGTCTGGCAATAAAATGACACAACTAGGATAGGATTGGCATGGCAGAAGCAAAATCTTTATATGTAGATGAAATGATCATCTACAGAGAAAATACTAAGAAATCTCTAGGAGCCCCTAGAACTTGTACTTGAATTTAGCAGGATTAGAAAACACAAGGTACATATAAAAATTCAGTCTGTGTATACTTGCTATAAATGAAGAACTGGATATTGAAATTTAAAAGTTATGTAGGAGTACAAAGGACCCAGAAAAGCCAAAAACAAAAACAAAAACAAAAAGTGTTGGAAGATGTTTAGTACCCAATTTTAAGACTTCTTCTAAAGCTACAGTAATCAAGGCAGTGTTGGTGTAAGGAAACACATATAGATCATTTGAATAAAACAGAGTATCTAGAAGTAGAACCACACATATATGGTCCACTGAGTTTTGAAAGATTATTTAACATTAGCATTTTATAGAATATAAACTCGATTCAAGAGCCAAGGAAGAGACAGTGTCTTCAGCAAACAGCACTAGAACACATGGTATCTGTATATAAAAAATTAATCTTAACCTTTTTTTTCCATACAAGAAAATAACTTGAAGGGATCTATGAACCTAAATAAGAAAGCCTAAAAGTATAAAACTTTAATAAGAAATTATAAGGGAAAATAGTTATGAATTCGTGGTAGGCAAGAACTACCTAGGATACAAAAAACATGATGTATAAAAGAAAAAAAATTGATAAATAAGATTCCATCAAAATTTAGCACTTAAAATGACATCATTAAAATGAAAAGTAGTCCTTAAACAGACATTTACAATGCATATAACCTATGAGCAGAATATACAAAGAATTCTTAGAGCTCGTTAATAGACAACCCAATTAAAATGTAGACATAAGATGATAAAGAGCCAGTATAGCACAAGGAATGGTGTGCATCTCTAGAATCAGAAAAATACTAATCAGTACAATAATAATATTGAATTATACACTCATTAGGGAGATGAAGTCAAAAGTTTTAAAAGCCTTGTCATGAATTTTTCTTTTTGTTGGATTTTCCCCATTTGCGTTTAATTGGTCAAGCCCAGTGAATTCATTCTGCTGGGTTTCCTGGGGTTGTGATCCTCATTGTCTTTTCCTAGGGTATTGTCTAAAACTTTTTGGAGTGCCGGTTTGGTATTCATGAAGTTCCTGAGGTGCTCTTTATCATGAAAGTATCTCATTTCTCCATCAATTTTGAAAGATAGTTTTGCAGGGTACATCCATCTGGGTTGGAGGCTGTTTTCCTTTAGGGCTTGAACTACATCACTCCAAGCTCTTCTTGCCTTGAGGGTTTGCATTTAGAAGTCTGCTGTGATTCTGATGGTCTTTCCTTTGTATGTGATTTGTTTCTTTTCTCTCACTGCTTATAGAATTTTATTCTTCTGTTGGATTTCTGGAATCCTATTATATGCCTATGTGTAGATTTTTTTTGATTAAGGCTAGCTGGAGTCCTATATGCTTCACCTATCTGTATGTCAAGTTCTTTTCCCCTGCTTGGGACGTTTTCTTCCATCACCTCTGTGAAGAGTTTTTTTTATGTCATCTGCACTCTCTCCTCTTTCCTCACTGACTCCAATCAGTCTTATGTTATTCTTCTTTGCATCATCTAGCAGCCGCTGGATTGATTTCTCATGTTCCCTCACAATTTTAAAGCAATTTTTCTTTTCCTCCTCACTAATTGCAATCTTATCTTCTATATGTGAAATTCTATCCTCACATTGGTTTATTCTGCTGCACAGAATTTCGATGGAGTTTTTAATCTCTGTGAAATCTGTTTGTATCTGTTTTATGGAATCCATTTGTTTCCTATGTTGGGATTCCATCATGTTCCTCAGATCCTCTATTTTTTTTTATCTGTGTCCTTTCTAGATTTATTAATCATGTCTTGCACCATGAGCAAAATCTTTGCTGTTATCTGAGTAATTATTTCTGATTTCATTTTTCCCAGATCTTCTTTTGTTGCCAGTTGAGAGAGTCCAGGTGGTTGAGTATCAGAGTGTTCCATCTCTTTTCCCTTTGGGGTTGCTGTAGGTGATCTTGAAGTCTGTTTTTGAGGCTTGTTTGTGTCTTCTCTTTTCCACTGTGGGGGGGAGTGCTTCTGGCACCCACGCAGCTCACCTTCTCTGCCCTAGGAGCTTGGGATGGCAGTGAGGGAGCTTCCTTCCGGGTGCTGGGACCGGCTGAGCTTCACTGCCCTAGGAGCCTGGCATGGAGGTGGAGAAGCTTCCTTCCAGGTACTGGGACCAGCTCACCTTCTTGTCCCCAGGGGCCTGGGATGGCAGCAGGGAAGCTTCCTTCCAGGTGCTGGGACAGGCTGAGCTTCACTGCTATTTGTTGGTTTCTTGATAGCAGCCATTATTTCTGGAGTGACTTCTCGAGTGAGTCATTCTTTCTCATTGTTGTTTTAATTTGCATTTCTCAAATGACCAGTGATGTTGAACATTTTTATATATTTATTTGCTTTGCATGGGGGGGGGTGTCTCATCTTTTTATATATTCTAGATTTTGGTCCTTTTTGGAGTAGCTGGTAAAATTCTTTTCCTGTTCTGTAGTTTTCTCTTCACTCTTTTAGTGGTTTCCTTTGGTGTGCCAAAGGTTTTTAATTTGATGTGGTCCCAGTTGTGCATTCTTTTTAGTGTTTCCTGTGTGATCAGGGTTTTGTTTATAGTCTTTTCCTACACCTATGTCTTCAGGAGTTTCACTTGTTCTATCTTTCTGGAGATTAAGTGTTTCTGTTTTTATATTTAAATATTTGTGCCATTTTGATTTTAGCTTAGTGGTGAGAGATATAGGTCTAGGTTCAAGCTTGGGCATATGGTAAGCCTGCTTTTGCATCAGCATTTAGTAAAGAGGGTGTCTTTCTTCCAGTGAATTTGTTTGGTCCCTTTATCAAAAACAAGGTAGCTGAATGTGCTTGGAGTTGTTTCTACATTTTTTATTCTGTTCCACTGATTGTCAGGTCTGTTTCTTTGCCAGTACCATGCTGTTTTTATCATGATAACTTTGCAGTATAACTTCAGTTCAGAGATGTGATGCCTGCCCCCTGCCTTGCCCTTGTTACCTAGAATTGCTTTTGCTGTTCTAGGTCTCTTCTGGTCCCCGATGAATTTTAGGATTCTCTCCTCTAGTTCTGTGAGGTATGCTGTTACTAATATTATTTTACTTATTTATTTTTGGTACCAGGGATCAAACTCAGGACCTTCTGTATGCGAGGCAGGCAGCAGCACCACTGAGCTAAATCTCTGGCCCTGCCACTATTATTTTGATTTTGATTTTTAAAAATCTGTATAAAAGTTTTGAAAGTATGGTCATTTGAACTACATTGGTTCTACCCATCCAAGAACAGAGAGTGTCTTTCCACTTTCTGATATCTTCTTTGTTCTCCTTTCCCAGGATACTGTAATTTTCAAGGAAAGGGTCTTTCACATTCTTTATTAGATTGAATCTTTCTTGTTTCATTAGATTGATTCTTAAGTATTTCATTTTTCTTGATGCTATTGTGAAAGGTACCATTTCCCTAATTTTTCTCTCAGTGAGTTTGGTATTAATGTAAAAGAATCCAATTGATTTTTTTTTTTGGTACTGGGGACTGAACCCGGGACCTTGAGCTTGTGAGGCAGGCAGCAGAACCACTGACCTAAATCTCTGGCCCTGCCCTGCAATTTGTTTCTGAATGTTGATTTTATATTCTACTATGCTACCACATTTCGTAATTAATTCTAGGAGTCTTTTGGTGGATTTTGGGGGTCTTCTATGTAGAGTATCATGTCATCATCAAATAATAATAATTTAACTTCTCCCTTTTTGACCCATATTCCTTTTATTTCTTTCTCTTGTCTAATTGGTCTGGCAAATGTTTCCAGAACTATATTGAACAGGAGTGGTGACAGTGGACATCCTTGTCTTGTTCCTCATTTTACAGTGAAAGCTTTAAGATTTTTGACCATTTAGTATGATGTTGGGTGTTGGTTTATCCTAGATGGCTTTTATCAAATTGAGATAAAGACCTTCTACTGCAATTTTATGTAGGGTTTTTTTTTTTTAAATCATGAATGAGTGTTGAACTTTGTCAAATGCTTTTTCTGCATCTATTGAGATGATCATGTGGTATTTGACCTTGGTTCTGTTGCATTTATTGATTTGCATATATTTTTGCTTGTTTTGTTTTTTGTTTGTTTGTTTGTTTTTGCTTTTTTGAGAAAGGGTCTTGTTATACAGTCCAGGCTGGCTTTGAACTTGTGACGATCCTCCTGCCTCAGCATTCTGAGTGCTGGGATCACATGTGTGAGCCAAGACACCCAGCTGATTTGCCTATGTTGAACCAGTCCTGCATCCCACAGATGAATCTCATTTGGTTGTGGTGCAGGATCTTTTTGATAATTTGCTGCATTCTGTTTTTCAGTATCTTGTAGAGGATTTTTGCATCTATGGTCACGAAGCAAATTGCTCTGTAGTTTTCTTTTTTTTCTTTTTTTGGTTGGATCCTTCTCTGGTTTTGGTATGAGAGTAATGCACACTTCCAGGAATGACTTTGGGAGTACTGTTTCCCTTTCAATTTTATTAAAGAGTATGAGGAGTAGTGGCATTAGGTCTTCTCTAAAATTCTTACAGAATTCATCAGTGAATCCATCAGAACCTGGAATTTTCTTCATTGGTAGGTTTTTTGTTTCTGTTTTTGTTTCTCTTAGTTCTTCAATTTCATTTAATGATATTGTATTATTTAGATCTTTTTAAATTGGGGATCGAACTCAGGTACTTGAGCTTGCACAGCAGGTGGCAAAACCACTGAGCTAAATCCCCAACCCAAGAATTTTTATATCTTCTTGATTCAGCTTTGGTAATTCATATGTATATAGGAATCTGTCCATTTCTTCTGTACTTTCCTTCTTATTAGCATACAGATTCTCAAAGCAGGTGCTGATAATCTTCTGGATTTCTGCAGAAATCCATTGTGAGCTCACTGCATTCTTGACTACACCTCTTAAAGACACTCACAAAACAAGATTTCCAGAAGTGCTTTAAAAACTGGCAAGAATGATGGAATAATATGATTGAATTGAGGAGAAACATCTTGAGGGGAATAAATGAAAATGTGCCTTTCACTTTAGTGTTTTAAACTTTTAAACATCCACTGTATTTTCAATCATCCCTTGTAGTTTCAGTATATGGAACATGCAACACAATTTATTTTTCCTTTCTTAATTTGTTTTTGACTTGGCAAAGCTTTCTCATTTGGAAGATTACTTTGCTTGCTCATAGTTTTTATTACACAAATATACTGCTAAATTACTTTATGCATATCCATAAATCCTCTGTCAGAGCAATAAGAAGACTGCATTATAATGTGTCTCCTGTCTAATTTACCCTGGCATTCACTTCTTTTTATCTTGAGGAGTGCAGCTCACCACCAGCCTTCATGAAAAGAATGGATGAATTATTTACTTTTTCCAAAAAGAATCATGAAAGAGCAAGTTTGCTAATTTTCTAAAAATGATCTGTGGTATTCCTGAGCATACATAGAAGCAGCATAAATTAAGAAACAGAAATTGACAACATACTAACAAAATCTTTCATAACTGGGCCTGTAATAGTATACAAATTAACCACAATATTTTTTGTAATTAAATGCATAAAAGAAAAATTTTAAAGCTGTCCTCTGGGAGGAGTAGCACTTTAGGCTGTTATCTGATTAACTCTTGCAGAGGTTGTACTCTTGACTAGTCAGCCTACTAAGAACTGAGAAGATGGAGAAGGAAGACACAGGACAAGAACCAGGGCTGCAGTGGCATAATACAAAGGTGCAAGAAACTAGTAAGGGATATATTTGAACCCAAAGTACTAGAAGGAAGATGGCATGAAGAAAAAATGATGCACTCTGTGTTACTAGGAATACCTCTGACACCTATTATAAATACAGAACCGAGAGGAGGTGAGCCAACCCCAGCACAAAGGAGTAGGCTTCTGGGCCACCATACCACCACCCCCAGTGCAGAGGATGTGAGCCACACATGGCTTCAGCAACATACATTCTTCCCCCACCTTGAATAAACAAGTCTCAAAACCAGACTTCCATATCACCTAAAGCAACCCCACAGGGTAACAAGATGGAACAATCTGATACTCAACCGCCTTGACTCCCTGAACTGGTGACAAAAGAGGATCTGGAAAAAATGAAATCCGAAATAATTTCTCAGATAATAGCAGAGATTGTGCCCATAGTGCAAAACATGATTAATAAATCTAGAGAGGACACAGATAAAAAAAATACAGGACTTGAGGAACATGATGGAATCCCAACATAGGAAATAAATGGAATCCATGAAACAGATGCAAACAGATTTCCAGGAGATTAAAAACTCTATTGGAAGTTTATGCAGCAGAATGAGCCAGTGTGAGGACAAAATTTCAGATACAAAAGATAAGATTGCAATTAGTGACCAGGAAAAGAAAAATTTCTTTAAAATACTAAGCGACCATGAGAAATCAATCCAGCAGCTGCTAGACAATGCAAAGAAGAATAGCATAAGACTGATCAGAGTCAATGAAGAAACAGGAAAGAATGCAGATGACATTAAAAAAAACTGTTCACAGAAGTGACAGCAGAAAACTTCCAAACCATGGGAAAAGAACTTGACCTACAGATAAGTGAGGCATGTAGGACTCCAACTAGCATTAATCAAACAAATCTACACATAGCCATATTATAGTTAAGATTCCAGAAAGCCAACAGAAGAATAAAATTCTATAAGCAGTTAGAGAAAAGAAACAAATTGCATACAAAGGAAAGCCCATCAGATTCACAGCAGACTTCTCAACACAAACCCTCAAGGCAAGAAGAGCTTGGAGTGATGTATTTCAAGCCCTAAAGATAAACAGCCTTCAACCCAGATGGATGTACCCTGCAAAACCCTTTCAAAAGCGATGGAGAAAGAAGATACTTTCATGGCAAAGAGCACCTTAGGAACTTCATGAATACCAAACCACCTCTCCAAAAAATTTTAGACAATATCATAGGAAAAGACAATGAAGATCACAGCCCCAGGGAGCCCAGCAGAATGAATCCATCAGGCACGAGAAGAAACTAAATGCAAATGGGGAGAATCCAACCAAAAGAAAAGGTCATGACAATGATATGTCAATACATATCAGTTATAACCATCAATGTTAATGGTCTCAATTCAACAATCAACAGTCTTGACCAATGGGTCAAGAAGCAATATCCAACAATATTCTGCATATAAGAAACACACTTAATTCAAAAAGAAACTCATAGACTGAAAGTTAAAAGGTGGAAAACAATACTCCGTGTGACAGGAACCAAAAAAAAAAAAAAGGAGTAGCTATCCTCTTTGCAGATCAAGTGTGTTTGAAACCAACAATGATTGAGAGAAGCAAAGAAGGACCCTACATCCTTGTAAAGGGAACAATCCAAGAGGAAGTGATGACAATCATAAATTTATATGCACCAAACACTAGTGCACCCAACTATATAAAACAAATACTAACAGACATGAAAAATCATATAAGCACTAATATAATAGTAGTGGGTGCCAGGGATGTAGCTTAGTGGTTTCACTGCCTGCTACACAAGCACAAGGACCTGAGTTCAATCCTTGGTATCAAAAAAAAAGAAAAAAATAGTAGTGGGGGTCCTCAATATCCCACTGTCACAAATACATACATCAACTAGACAAATAAGCAAAAAAATACTAGAACTCAATCAAAATCTTGAACAAATGAACTTAACAGATGTTTATAGAGTGTTCCACCCCACAAAATCAGAATAAACATTCTTTTCAGGTGCACATAGGTCATTCTCCAAAATAGACCACATACTCACTCATAGAACACAAGTAAGTGCAAAGGGATTGAAGTTATCCCCTATATATTATCAGACCATAGTGCAGTGAAACTGGAGATCAATAGCAAAAGAAACTCAAAAAATTTCATAAACACGTGGAAATTGAACAACACACTTTGGAATAACCAATGGTCACAGAGGAAATTAAAGAAGAAATCAGACAGTTCCTTCAATTAAATGACAATGACAATACAACATATCGGAATCTATGGGACACAATGAAAGCTGTCTTATGAGGGAAATTCATAGCAGTGAGTACTCATATTAGGAAAACAGAGTGAGGCAAATTAAACAACCTGATGCTGAACCTCAAGCTTCTAGAAAAAGAAGAGCAGGACAAACCCAAAGCTCATGCAAGGGAGATAATTATAAAGATCAGAGCAGAAATCAATGCAATGGAGACTAAGAGAAAAATACAAAAAATCAATGAAGCCAAGAGTTGGTTCTTTGAAAGAATAAACAAAATTGACAAACTTTTATCCAACCTTACCAGAAAAAGGAAAGAAAAGGCCCAAATCTATACAATTAGGAATGAAAAGGATGAAATTACAACAAATCCAGCAGAAATCCAGAGGATAATCAATACCTACGTTGAGAATCTATTCGCCAATTAGATGGAAAACACAGAAGGAATGGACAGATTCCTAGATACATATGTATTGCCAAAGTTGAAAGAAGAAGACCTAAAAATTCTAAACAACCCAATATCAATTAATGAAATTGAAATATAATTAAAAATTTACCAACTAAGAAAAGCCTGGGTCCTGGTGACTTCACTGCTGAATTCTACAAGACATTTAGAAAGGAACTGCTGCCACTACTGTTTAAACTCTTCAATGAAATTGAAAGGGAAGCAATACCCCTGAATTCTTTCATGGAAGCAAACATCAACTTGATCCCAAAAGCAGAGAAAGACCCAACCGAAAAAGAGAACTATAGGCCAATCTCACTAATGAACATAGATGCAAAAATCCTTACTAAGATACTGGCAAATAGAATGCAGAAGATCATCAAGTTCGTACTCCCTGACCAAGTGGGATTCATCCCAGGGATGCAGGGGTGGTTCAACATACACAAATCAATACATGTAATATACTCTATCAATAGAGCCAAGGACAAAAACCATATGACCATCTCAATCGATGCCGAAAAAGCATTTGACAAAATCCAACATGTATTTATGATAAAAACCCTACAAAATTGGAATAGATGGTCTCTACCTCAATCTGATAAAAGCCATCTATGAAAAACCAATAGCCAATATCATACTAAAGTGTAAAAACTGAAATCCTTCACACTAAAATCATGAACAAAACAAGGATGTCCACTATCACCACTCCCATTCAACATAGTTTTGGTTTGTTTGTTTGTTTTTTGGTACCGGGGATCGAACTCGGGTCCTTGTGCTTGCTCAGTGGACGGCGAAACCACTGAGCTAAATCCCCTGCCCCCAACATAGTTTTGGAAACATTAGCCACCACAGTTAGACAAGAGAAAGAAATAAAAGGAATAAAGATAGGAAATGAAGAATTCAAATTGTCATTTTTTGCAGATAAGATGATACTCTATGTAGATGACCTCAAGAACTCCACCAAAAGTCTTCTAGACTTAATAACCAAATACAGTTAAGTAGCTGGATATAAGATAAACACACAAAAATCTATACCTTTCCTCTACACAAACAACAGACTCACTGAGAGAGAAATAGGGCAAACAACTCCTTTCACAGTAGCATACAAAAGACTCTAATACCTAGGAATCAACCTAACAAAAGAAATCAAAGAATTCTTTTCTGAAACCTATAGCACTCTGAAAAGAGAGATTGAAGACAATATCAGAAAATGGAAAGACATCGCTTGCTCCTGGGTAGGAAGGATCAACATAGTGAAAATAGCCATATTTCCAAAGCTGCTACATAGATTCAATGCAATCCCAATCGAAATCCCAGCAGCTTACTTCACAGACCTGGAGAAAACAATTCCAAAATTCATTTGGAACAAAAAGAGACCTAGAATAGCAAAAGCTATTTTGCTATTTTGTAGGGGGACATTGGTACAAGAAAAGACTTTATGAACAAAACCTCAGTTGCCCATGAATTAGCACAAACAATGAACAAGTGGGATCTCTTCTTATTAAAAAGCTTCTGCACAGCAAGGTAAACCACCAATAGTGTGAAGAGACAGCCCACAATGTGGGAAAAAGTTTTCACCTGCTAGTGAATAGGTCTACTGTCTAGAATCTATAAAGAACTTTAAAAAATAAGACCTCCCAAATTTAAAGACCCAATCCAAAAATGGGCATCTGAAATGAACAGATACTTCCTAGACAAAGAAGTAGATATAGAAAATAAACATATGAAGAAATGTTCAACATCACTTGTCATTCGAGGGATGAAAATGAAAACAAGGCTGAGATTCCACCTCATTCCAGAAAGAATGGCTGCTATCATGAAATCAACCAATAACAAATGCTGGCAGGGCTGTGGGGAAAGAGAAACACTGCTCCACTGCTGGTGGGAGTGTAGATTGGTGCAACCACTGTGGAAATCAGTGTGGACATTCCTCAAAGAACTAGGACTGGAAGCCCCATTTCATCCAGCTATTCCCCTGCTGGGTATCTTCCCCAAAGAATTAAAAGAAAACTACCACAGTGATATATGTGCACCCATGTTCATAGCAGCACAATTTGTAATAGCTAAAACTTGGAAGCAGCCCTATTGCCCATCAACTACAGACTGGATTAAAAAATGTGTTTCGTTTTTGTTTTTTTGTTTGTTTGTTTGTTTTCAGTTTCAAAAAATGTGGTTTTTTAATAAAACGGAGTACTACTCAGCTATAAAATATGAGAAATTAGAGACATTTATAGCTAAATGGATGCACATTGAGGCAATACTCTTAAGTGAAATAAATAAGACACACATGTGTAAATACTGAATAGTTTCTCTAGTGTGAGAAACTGAAAGTGTAAATAAAGACTAAAAGGTATAATCATAATGTGAAATAGGAAGAAAATGGGGCAAGGGGGAAAGGGAAGTGGGAGGGGTAGGGGAAAGGAAAGAAGGAAAGGAAATTAATATGAGAAAATGAAAAATGGAAACAAAGTCTTTATAAATAGGGAGGGATGGAGGGGTTGAAGAGAGGGCAGGGGAATGGGGGAAAAATAAGAACCAAGAGAGATTATGTAAAGGTGCAAATTTCCAATCATGAATGTCATTATATTGTATACTTAAAATTTACCAATAAAATAAAATTTAAAAAATAAATAAATACACAACCACACAACATATCAGCACCTCCAGATGAGCTTATATGTGTCTACACATATGCACACTTCAACATAGGTATGCATAATTTAGGTGAAGCTAGGTGTGTGAGTTACTTTTCTCTCGTTGCTGAGACAAAATATCTGGAAGCAAAAGTTGAAGGGGAAGGGGTTAATTTGGTTCACAGTTCGTAGACGTTTCAGTCCAGAATCGGCTGCTCCAAGGCAGGGTTGGCAAACAGGCATTGCACAGGAGAAACACCATGGTGTGCACATGGCAGCAAAGGCGACAAGAGAGTTTAACGGCATTTTCCTGGCCCTTTTCATCTTATTCAGACTCCCGGGATGAGGGTGGAGCCAAACTAATGACTCCCATGTAGTGATTTCATAATCACACACCCTTAACCCCAGCATCATACACTCCAGATTCAATGACCTTTGAAAAAGAAAGTCCCTGCTCATCCACATGAGGCTGTGGAGGGACATCTAAACAAACCATAACGTAAGGTTTGCACTTGATTCAGAAAACCTAACAGTGAACGTGGTCGGCACACATGAAGACAGAGTTCACCAAAGCATTTTATTCAGCTTTGGTCAAAGACACTCGAATGTGATGCCACTCATGTCGACTGTACTTCATGAAGGATTTAAAATAACGCACATGAAGAGGGCATTCGAAACCATGCTGAAGCAGACAACACTGATGTTCTGACTCAATTTTAATTTGGCAGCTTCCTGGTTCAAAGCCGTATCTCAAGGGCCAAAGCTTTCTTCAGCACCAGAGTAGCATCCTAGTCACTTGTGAAAAGTTCTTGGAGCCACAGGTTGGCAAAACCTTGGGCAACACTCAGTAAATGGCCGAGGAAGTCAGTGGATAAATGCTCTAACCCACTCCACACACCCTGGACACAAGAATCTGAGGCCCATTCCACACGGTGTTTCAGAGGGTCGCCAGATGCCAGCTTCTGCCTGGGGGGCCACAGTGGCCACCTGGCCTTCACTCACAGCCTTAGGTTTTCAGCTCCCGCATCTCCTCTGCACCTGGGTTTCCATGGGTTTCCTGGAAAATTGTGACTGAGTGAGACACTGACTAAAAATAAACATTAAAAAGTAGGGCTGGAGCTGTGGCTCAGTGTGAAGGCACTGAATAAATCACCAGTCCTCTCTCCTTCCAAAACAGGCTCTCCTCACATCCCCACCCCTGGGGGAAACTCTGGCCACCTGAGGTATTCCTGAGGCATGAATTACTGTCTGCTCACTTAAACTCCCTAACATTTGAACACTTATATTGAGCAAGTATTATCTTTTAACACTTATCTGGGGAAAGGGCTAAACTTGCAGACTGTCCTAGTTGAGATTTCCTTTTCTGACAGAGCTGAATGGCCACCCTGGGTCAAGTTGATGCAGAAGAAAAGAACCACCAGGCGATATTCCACCACCATTAAAAAATCATGTACTCTCTTCTTGTCAGTGTAAAAAATTAAAACCCACTACAAATATTTTAGTGCAGCTCTGTATTCTTAATAAGTTTGCCAAAATAAGAGAATATTGGAACTCATTAAAACAGTAATATATAAACTGTTTAGGATTGAATAAGTGCTAAATTAGAGTGTCACCTAAACTTGGGATTCAATTTTAGGGGGCTTCAGATATATTTTACTATTTTATTTCTCAAATAGATTTTGAAATATATAAAAGTAATAAGTCAAACTTTTAGAAGAAATATTAAGCTTGAGTTCCTGTCACAAACAAAAACATGACTGAATTCAGTGTTCAAATGGAATTGCTAAAGCAGTTTGGGCAGTTCCACATTCATGCCCAGCTCCTCCCTCCCTGTGCTGGCATAGTTCAAGGTCAAGCCCACAACAAAGGAGCCAGACCCCCTGGTTACATGGCCCACCCCTGTACCAGTTTTTGGCACAGTTGCATGATTTGATGGGATGGGACTCTTTGTGGGCTTCAACTTGAAGGGAGCTTATCAGATATATTCTGAACAATCCAAAACCAACCAACCCTTTTATCCTTTCAAAGTCCATCCGTCCAATTTGCAGACTCATTTCTCTCTTTTGTAAAAAGTGAGGAGCTAGAGGAATACCATGAAAAATAGAGATTTGAGGGCAATTTAAGAATCAAATGACTCAAGAATAGTTTTGAAAGAAAGCAGCAGCCATCTAGCTGCAATGTGAAGGAAGATAAGCAGCCTTTAATGTGTTCAAAGCTTAGAAATTGCTCTGGGATAAATTTGAAGAAGTGATGTGTTTTCAGAAGCTGACATGATGCAGTTTTTGAAAGACAGAGAGTTTTAGGGAGTTATTTCCTGGAAATGAAAAGCTAATTGCCTGCTTTAAAACTTCCTTGTTATTAATACAAAATTACGTATTAAAGTGATGGAATTTTAAACAATCCAGGAATTACCTACTTTTAACTCATGCCTGTAAGATAAGTAGCAATTTATGATGAATGTAGATAAGGTCAATATACTTATATGAAACTTTGTATTGCCCACATTAAAATGTAAAAAGGAATGGGAACTTATAAACACTTAACCTAAACCTATCAAAAATGTAGTGTTAAAAAGTAAATTTAAAGATCCACTACCACATCATAAAGGAGAAATATAAAATTAATCTTCTAAGTTCTGCACTTTAGTATGTTTTCCTTTAGTTAGAAAAAATGACACTTATGTCTGAATTTATTATTCCTTATTTGTAGGTAACATATCCTATATTGCATTATAGAGGGCAAATAACTAAATGTTTCAATTCCTTATAAGGAAAAACTCTCGATCTAGAGTCTTTAATCCTTTAAACATTGATATACTTTTTAGGGGCTCATAAAGTTTTATTTTCTCATAGCTCGATCAGAACTTTATTATGTTCATTCTGAGTTCTGATCTTATTTTTCATAGAACTATCCAGAAAATCATTTAATACAGCAAGTTTTAAATGTATCATCTTATAACTTTCCATTGGCAGTCCCCTTTTCTGTCATAGTATATATTAAATAAACTGACACGTAAAATATTGTTTTCTGTTTCCAAGTTTGTCAATATAATTCACTATAGTAAAACAGAAAATAGTATGTTCATTGTGTTCCCCACTCCCATGTCCTAAATTCTTTTTACAATTTACTATTAACAACTTGTGTTATCAATGATTCATATTACTATGTATAGTTCTTTTAACATTAAATAATATTTAAGAAGTTTTCTTGTTCTATCAGCTTTTGAAATCCTCTTAATTTCCAGACTCTCTAAAGTCTGCAATTTACTCCATATCCTTCCCTCAATTTTTTCTCAATGTTCCCAAATCCTTCACTTCCTAAATTCTATTATAAGCAAAATATTATATTTTCATTGCTATTGTTAACCACTAGGTTGTCAAGACTAAGACAGGGAGGGAGCGGAGAGAAAGGGGATGAAAATAATCTTAAGATGTGTTATTCACTTGTGCTGACTGCCCATGATGATGTAATCATTGTGCATTCAAACATGTTCAGTACTAATAAAACTACTAAGAAAAAAGAGACATTAAGACATGCTAATAGTTGTGCTGTATTACAAACCACACAGCAGTATTTTTCCATTTTGTCTGTAGATTGATTCTATAAGTTAGAAACCTTAGAAGTACCAATCATTGTACCCTAAGCACTGTGTTAAGAGTCCATGATTCCTGTAACTTGAAGGAGAAATTCCCAGAATCAAGATTAAATATACTTTCTTTCCTTAAACCCCATGATTGGCTTAAAATTATCTACATTTAATGTTGCCACATGAATGGTCCAGCATTTCTGGCAGTTTTTATGTTTCTTGAATTTTTGAATTCTTTTCCCATTTTCTTTATGACTGTGAATACATTTTTATCATGTTAATAAAACTAACCCTCTCAGTCACATCTTCTGTTCCATATCCAATTCTCCCTAGAGCCTCTCTTGTCTCATACACTTTCTGTAGGAACCTGGCCGAGGTACATTTTGAGCCTGCTACAAGCTCCTACCTCAAACATTCCCATCTCTGTGATTCTGAATTAATCTCCTTGACACTCAAGTTCTATGTCTTCCTCTTACACATTTCCCTTCTCTTATAAATTGAGTGTATTCTCAGGTACATTCCATGGAAAAGAATAGGTGGTAAGTTATTCTACAGATTAAACTGACATTAGATTGCCTTCAGTCTTCAAACCATTTGTAGTGAGATGTTTAAGTTCAAAATCAGTTGCTTCAATGCTTTTTCCCTGTCAGTTTGAAGTGATTTTTGTTTCTTTTCAGGTAATTCTTGTCTTAGAACTTTACTCAAGTCCCAAGGATAGCTGCAAATTTTCAACTATTAAATAAAAATGTGGATTGTACATAACTGGAGAGAAGCCTACTAGGTTCTATTTCTCAACCTTTCCATGGAGCAATAACTCATACTTCCTCAACACACCTCAAAGCCAGGCTGTGTGGGCTGCTGGGACTTGGCAGTGGGATGTCATCCCTGGAAACAGTCGCTGAGTTTGAGCAATTGGGAGGAACACATCTCGGTGCTCACAACAATGCACTCAATGGCCAACAGGAACTGGCTTCCCTCCCTCCAGTAGACATTACCATCTCAGTATAACTGTCATTTCTCCTCTCTTTCTGGAGCTATTAGCATATCCATCATTTTTGGCACTTAGTAGCTTTTCTTCCCCATGTGACGACACTTCTCTTTAGTACTGGGAAGATTTTTCTCCATTAATATTTTGGTAGTTTCCCAACCAATGTCCACTCAGACTACCATCATAACCATTATTTTATGTCTTCTCAGTTTCTGAAATTCTTTTCAGATAAGTTTGAAACCTCTGAACTAAGTCTCCAAGGCACTTTATATCTCTATCTTTTTCTTTTCTTCCTTTTTTAGAAAATATTTTTATATTCTTATCACAGATTTATGTTTCATGGATTTTAAAACCATTTTTATTTTAAATTTTTTAAATTTTTTGGTGTTGGGGATTGAACTCAGGACCTTGTGCTTGTGAGGCAGATGCGGTGCAA